>NC_092240.1:16832280-17024780 GCF_036320965.1 Panulirus ornatus | reverse complement strand
ATCATTAACACCTTCGGTCTTGCTACTGATGTTTTCACTTGAGGGAGATTGTCTGGGATTCCGTCCGTCCATTCTTGAAGCTGTGTTGACTTTTGAGCTGGTCTCTTGCTATATTTTTTTTCCAGTAGAGAGAGAGAGAGAGAGAGAGAGAGGGAGAGAGAGAGAGAGGCTACATGGTAGACTCAGGATGAAGCTACGAAAATACCACAGCATTTTCTGCCGAACCGAAGCAGCCGCTAACGAGGCAGTTCACTCGAGCCTGCCTATATCTGTATATATGTAGTTGGTAGCGGAGGTCAAGGACGTGTCGTGAGGTCATCTGTATTACAGCAGACCGTAGGGTCAGGTGATTATATCGTGACTTATGTTGAAACGCTGGACGTGTGTGTGTGTGTGTGTGTGTGTGTGTGGTGTTATATATACCTTGTATGTTCATGCGTGTTTGTATATGATTTCATATTACACTTTTACCCAATCCATAAATGCCACATCCATATCCTTCTCTTCCCTCTGTCTCCCACAGTGGTTCGTCATAGACAACACCTGATCCACGCCTCCTCTCCCACCACTGATACCATAGTCTTCCTCTCCATCTTGATTGTCTCTCTCTCTCTCTCTCTCTCTCTCTCTCTCTCTCTCTCTCTCTCTCTCTCTCTCTCTCTCTCTCTCTCTCTCTCTCTCTCTCTCTCTCTCTCTCTCAATTTTGAGACCTGTGATATCCGCTCGCATCGTCTCGAGTCCCATGCCATATTGACGGATCTAATGATCTCGTTCCGTTGGGTAATTAACCCACCGAAAACAGGTGAAGCTAACGTACCGAACAAACCTCTATATTCGCGCGGATGTTTTTGTTTAAAGTAATTAACCTTCGCCAGAATAATGAAAGCCCATCTTTCGCTGGGCTGGGGTAGGGTGGGGTCGCGTCAACTAATGATGTTAATGGAAGGGTAGATCCAATTATCCTGGCACAGTGTGTGGAAGCTGCCATGGGATGATTAAGTTCATAGCCCCATTGCCCGACACAGTAACTCCAACTGAATAATATTTTTCTTTTATTTCAAGGTTTCATGATTCAGACCCAGTGAATTATATGAGGTCCTCGACTTATATATATATATATATATATATATATATATATATATATATATATATATATATATATATATATATATATATATTGATGGGTGTTACCGGACTACTCCTTCCCGAAAAGTCACCTTCGGCGAGCTGTACCAGTGGCAGGACGGCTTCGTCAAAGATTGCTCGCACCAAAGAAGTCCACCATTTGCCTGGTGCTGGAAGCGACGCAGCGTTGGAGCCGCGGGAGCTCCTGGAAACCGGGTTCCAGAATAACCCCAGGAATGTTTTCCCAGAAAAGGGATGGTAGGGCAGCAGTGATGACCGGATAGATAAATATACATATTGAGAGGCTCCAGTCACGAACGAAAGAGCCGCGTCGAAGACGGGCCGGAACTGAAACAGAAGAGATTATTAATGAGAGGGGAAAGAAGAGAGGAAAACATTTTGGAATTGCGAGGGAAGTCGATACTCAGTCCAGGTCACTGTTGTTATGAAAGCCATGAGAGGATAAAGAGTTCCAAAGCTTCGTGGTGTAAGGAAAGAAACGGCTTTAAAAACGTTCTACCCATGAATTGCCAACGGCCATAGAGTAATCATGTGACGCAGCACCTTGCCGAGTATGGCGTGGTCTAGCTAGTGGTGTGGGGGGCACACAAGCAGCCAGCTCTCGGGAGCAAAAGCCATAGTAATACCTATACATTGCCTATATAGGAACTGGAACCAACAGCAAGACGAAATACCTACCGTCTTCTGTCTACATATATATGTAGGTGGTTCTCAGACGTCAGTTGTCAGCGTTTGTGCTTCATCGTAAGGTTAGACGGTAAGTACCTGTGTGTACTGTGCGGGAGGGAGTGTTATCCTTGTGGGGCCCCGTCTGTTGAACATTCTCTGTTGTCGTGCAACCACTTGACTTTATGGATGCTGGCTGCATAACCTGTGTCGTCCTCAGTCATTCTGTTTAGTTCATCCGCCACTCGTATGCTATAAAAGTATTTATTTACATTCTTTTTAAAACAAGTTACTAACTTATTCTCTTGTTATATCCTTTGGTTACTCTGTCTCCTGCGTCTCTCCGCATCGTCGATTTCCCTTTCAAACCTCCCCACCAGCGTGAGGGCAGACGCTCCTCACCAACCATCTCATCACCAAATGAACTGGAATACTTTCAGGAAAACATCGTCTGGTCCTCGCTCGGGGCCACACTTGTTGGATATGCAGGAGCCATATTTATTCATCCTTTCCCCTCCCTCACCACCACCTCCACCACCACCAACGGCTCGAGTGTGAGGGTAACATTCATCTTTTCCCCTCCCTCACCACCACAACCACCACCGGCTCGAGTGTGAGGGGTAACATTTTTACTGGCTGATCCTTCATGCCACTTACTGTGGGATGTATGAGGTCGTCTCTTACTCCCATGAGGCGAGGCAGGCCATCATCATCATCATCATCATCATCATCATCATCATCTGGTTTTCTCCTCTTACGAGAGAATGAGTCACCACCACTATTCTTCCATCTCGGGATAAGTCCCTGATGGGCATCGCGTCCTTACCCTCGAGTACTTGTGTCGTCAGAGACGGCAGCACAGTCACCTGACGAAGATGTAAACATTTTATAGATTCTTAGCTTTGAGGAGGAAAGAAAATAAAGCGTTATTGACGTGATTGGGTAAACCAGTTAGAACAGTGATGACGGAGTTGACTTAAACGTCACTGATACAAGAACCGTGACTTGTGACGATTACGTAACGGGTCATCGTAATTCCTCCTGGAGGTGGGTGACAGACTGAGGAACAGGTCCTTTTGACAGGGGTACTCCCTCCAGGTCATACCTTCAGGTCTCCTCCCAGGTCTCACTCCCAGGTCTCTCTCTCTCTTTCTTTCTCTCTCTCTCTCTCTCTCTCTCTCTCTCTCTCTCTCTCTCTCTCTCTCTCTCTCTCTCTCACACACACACACACACGCACACACCCACAGCCAGGGATGTCACTTCTTGGGAGCAGCAGCAGTAGGTCAGGAAGTGTTGGTGCCAGCCAGCCAGCCAGCCAGCGACCCGCTCGTTAAATCAGAATAATGAGCGTAATTACCTCGCCTCCGTCGTGGTTAACGGAGGTCCATAAGGGAGAGCGTGCGTCCGTTCGGGCGGTACGCGCGCGTCGGACCGCTGGCGACGACCCACCTTCCCTCGCCTGCCTCGCCGTCGGTCCATTGATTTGATTAGTACCGTTAATCCCCCCCCCCCCCCCCGGCTCGTGCACCCCCATGCTCAGCCTGGGGGAGCGGTAGCGCAACGAGGATTACAAGGGGGGTCACACAGGGGTCGCTGTCAGGCCCCCAGTGGGTTGATAGTACGTTAAGATGTTGCGAAATTCACTGCATGTGTTTCATTATATATACATTACAGTTTCCAAGTACTGCCTCGTTACCCAAGTACTGCCTCTGTCCTGGTCTCAGTGAACAAGAATCATTTAAACGGAAACACCTTTTTTTTTTCAGGTTTTAGGAGCCTTTTAACCGATATGAATTTATTTTAGCTATCAAGAGCCTTTTAGCTACTAAGAAGCTATTTCTCAAGAGCCTTTTCACTTCCAAAAGCCTTTTTAACTTTCAGAAATCTTTCAGCTGGCTAAAGCCTTTTAGCTACTAAGTAACAAGAATCCTTTTAACTCTCAAGAGCCAATCGGCTGTCAGTGGCCTTTTACTACCAAGGACTATCTTACCTTTCAAAAGCCCTTTGACCCCCAAGAAGCTTCTCACCATTTAAATGCAAAAGTGCTGTATAATGTCGAAATTATTAGCATACCAAGATTATCTAATATAATGTCAAGGTTATCGTCATACCAAAATAATTTCTATCAAATTACTGATGCATAGATTAGCAATGTACAGATTATCATCAAGATATCGTTGACGTTGGAGTCATGTTCGTCCTTTGGTATAGTGATTGCAGTCATGTTCGTCCTTTGGTATAGTGATTGCAGTCATGTTCGTCCTTTGGTATAGTGATTGCAGTCATGTTCGTCCTTCGGTATAGTGATTGGAGTCATGTTCGTCCTTCGGTATAGTGATTGGAGTCATGTTCGTCTTTGATACAGTGATTGGAGTCATGTTCGTCCTTCGGTATAGTGATTGGAGTCATGTTCGTCTTTGATATAGTGATTGGAGTCATGTTCGTCCTTCGGTATAGTGATTGGAGTCATGTTCGTCCTTCGGTATAGTGATTGGAGTTATGTTCGTCCTTCGGTATAGTGATGACTGCACATGAGCAGACTGAAGATGCAACATGATTGTCGTGGAGTCTGAGAATAAAGATAACGTTGGTGTGTTCATTCCATAGACTTTGAGTCCGGGTTTCGCCAAATGAATCAGATTCTCTAATCAAGTCGAGGTGTTATTAAAGGGTAACACAGGAAGATGTGGTTATGATCAAGGCATCAGATGTGGGGGAATGGATAACATATGTGTGTGTTGAGACACACTCCAGCTAGATGCTTTTGTAGGTAAAGTGCGTTGGGACGATTCGCTCGAGATGCATTTTGGTGATGAGTGTGTGAGGCTGAGTGGGTAGACATACGCAGCAGCGACGTGTGTGTGTGTGTGTGTGTGTGTGTGATTGTTTATATAGAAATGAACAAAATCGTATGGGTTGGGGTTGGTATTCGTCAACAGTGCATGAAAACCGACATTAGTGTGTTACGTGTGTTGTGTGTGATCGCCACACACTCACTCTGACCATTCAGGCGTGTGTGTGTGTGTGTGTGTGTGTGTGTGTGTGTGTTCGTGATTACTATTTGTGTGTCGCGGGGAGACAGTTTTACATTCGTGTTGTCCCGTGTGTTTTTTTTTCTGTTTATTTATATATAATTACCTATTCGTCATTAACAACTTGTACACAATCTTGAGAGGGAGTGGTACACCCATAAGCCTAGAACTCTTGAATTATCTCAACTAGTAATCACTTTATTAATATTTTACGTGAGGTCAGCATTCATAGTGCCATCAACTTGTTTATTCCAGTCATCCACCATCTTGAAGGTGTTTGTTGCAGTCTTCCACCATCTTGATATTGAGAGAATAACTTTCTTACTAACTTCCAGACTGAATTATCCCCTGGCTTCTTGCTGTGGCTTCTGGTTGGTCTGACGTTGCATTTCAAGAATCACTGACAGCTGTCGACGTAACCATGTACTGATTTAGAAACTTGATGGTCGTGGTTAAGTCACTCCCTTTCTCTTCTGTTTTCCACAGTGGGCAAATCGTCTGTCTCCGGCTTGCGTGTGTAGCACTGGATTTCGGTACTTTGTCTGTTGTCATCCATTGTCCTCCTCTGGACTTTTCTAAATCGTATCTTTGCGGGGCGCGACAAGTGTTATGTCCAACCCTGAAAAGATATTTTCGAGTTTGTGTCTGATATATTTGATGGATGACTCGCCAGGCGTATCCTTATCTATGCGTTAAGATTATATTCTCATATTTTCCATATTTTCCAGCAAACACTTTGTCTGCTTCATGATTCTCCAGGTGTGTAGCTACAACGGCAAGTTAGCTGAACTCACGTAGCTCCCCCTCACCTGGGTAGCTTTTCCTTCGCAAACAGCCAGTCGTCCGTACGTTTTCTCTCCATCTTTTTCCCAGTGTCTAACAGATCACCTCCTATCTTGATGATTGTTATGACATTCGCCACCTCCCAATACTCCGGCACCACTCCATTTTCAAGCGACATGTTGACCAGTATTTCCGACGGCTCTCCAGGTATATCCTCACAATCCTTCAACACAATAGAAAGAGAAACTTCATCCAGGTCACGAGCTTTGTGTGGGGTCAGGGTATTTCAACAGCCTGGTTGCGTCTTTCCCAGCAGTTTCAGTACACCTCTCTCCCATCCTGTCTACGTAGCTGGTGTTGCACCTTGTGCCCTCCACCTTCAAGACACTTCTGAAGGCATAATTCAGCTCCTTGCATATTGTACAGCCACACCAGTGTTCCTCCTCTCTGAACACTTTAGTCTGATTAGCTTTAACTGACAATTTACTCGTGGTGAATTTATGATTAAGTTTTGGATTTTATGTTGCTTTTGATACTTTGCATTGTTACTCTGCTGCTCCTCCCTCCCTATCCTGCAGTACCCATTTCTGACACCGTCTCTCTTGCAAATCCTGGATGGCTATTGTGATGTCTTAGTCTACTCCGCAGTTCCTCTCTAAGTTCATTTTGCCTTTTGATATCATTTACTGGACCATGTCTTTATCTCGTTAACTCTTCCTTCTCCATTATCATTCACTAGTCATACCTGTGTTATTTCCCGCCCACAGAACTTTCCATAACGTTGATCTTTATTCCAGTTATGGATCTTCCATTCCCACTTCATGTCTGGAAGTAATTGTTTACCTCTGTGTAATTACCTTAAGCGAACTTAACTTATTTCTTCTTTCAATCCGTTTTCTTCTTCGATCCCTTCATCTGTGCTCGCTTCAGCCACATGGAGTCAAGAACTGCATGATTTACTTTGTGTTTCCCCCCCCAGTGGATGCATCATGTCTGATGTTCTAAGTTCCACGTTGCATCATGTCTGATGTTCTAAGTTCCACGTTGTCATGTGTGGAACGCGAAGGTCTAGCAGTGCTGGTGTTTCACTACCTTTGCCTCTCGTACGGTCTCGGTGACCCGGTGATGCAAGACATCTTCTTTGTATACGATCTACAGATCTTGCGTCTCCACGACCCTCCTCTTCTTCTTCTACATCTCCCCGTCTGTTCCTACGATGCCGCGCCTTCACCATCCTGATTATTCCATCGTCGGTGTTGCAGCAGCAGCACCACCACAGCAGCACCGTGCTCGTCTTGCAATAATTATGATCGCCATCATGTACACCTTGCAAGGGCCATTAGTCGTCATTTCCTGGACTCTAATGTAATCCCTCATCAAGAGAGTCATGCCGCCTCCTGTTCTATCGTCTCTCTCTCTCTCTCTCTCTCTCTCTCTCTCTCTCTCTCTCTCTCTCTCTCTCTCTCTCTCTCTCTCTCTCTCTCTCTCTCTCTCTCTCTCTCTCTCTCTCTCTCTCTCTCTCTCTCTCTCGCGCGTTATCATTTCATACATGGTTTACTGGTTGACCAGCAGCAATGTTTATGTACTTTGTCCTGATACAATTTCCTGTTGACCTTCATTAACGTTGCTGTTGTAAGTTAAGTCTTGTATGTATTTTGATAATTCTCTCAATTACTCTCCATTCCACGTGATGTTATATTTATAGGTCTATATTGTCGTAACAGTAAGCTTAGGTCCTCCTCCATTGTATTGTAATCATTTCCACTCCGCCTTCGCATTATTACCATTAGGGATTTCGCTGTGGCTTTTTACATGGCTTTACCTGGAATGCCATCTGATTCGAGCGGTGATTATTTCTTTCTTTTCTCTTGCGTGAGTTCGTGTGAGTTGTTAGTATGTCATTTATGGTAATTTTTTTTGAGGGTTCATTTTCATATTTTTGATCCTCCTGTGAACGGCATAATCAGTCCTGAGAGTACGTACGTACGAGCACCTACTGCGAGGTTGTTGCTGAGAGAGAGGGAAGACAGAGAGAGAGAGAGAGAGAGAGAGAGAGAGAGAGAGAGAGAGAGAGAGAGAGAGAGAGAGAGGTACATAGAGAAACGGAGAATCAGAGGATGAGGGACGAAAGAAAGAACAGGAGGGGAAAAGATGGGAGAGGGACGTCGAACACGGCTGCCGGAGGGTGTCTGGCTGGGGCACATGCTCAGGTACTGCTCCTCGTCGTGGTTCGGAGCTTCGTAGATCCTGACCCTGGTGCGCCAGATGGTACCACTGAGTTTCTGAGGCTGCTGCCTGACCCTGGGCGCAGGTAGCAAGACCAGGAGGACACCACCTCAGAGGTAAACATCATTCAAGAAATATCATCCCCGTTCCTCCCCTCACTGGCTGGTCGGGGGGTGTCGAGTGGGTCGACTGTAGAGAGCTATGGTTCGACCCTTCATCACGGCGGTACGACGCTTGGATGTGATGGCTTATAACCTTTGACCTGACCCTTAAAGGGTAAAGTGTGGGGTCAGGCTACCGTACACCAGGGGTCGTACCTCCAACTGCCGAACGAACGGTCGAACTGCCCCTGGCTGATGATTATATCACAGTTCATCGTTACAATCCAGTAAGCAGCGCTCAGAAGTCAAAGCCAGTAGAATTATCTCTGAGCAGTTCATTATGGCATTCAAGTTAATTTAGTTAGATGATTTTTTTCTCGTTTTGTTTCGTTAGGTAAAAAGTGATAATAGTGTCTGGGGAACTGGATGTACCAGGGTGGGGTTTACTGAGCCACTGTGAGGTAAACACTGATTAGTTATTGAAGAACTAAAGAGCAAAGAATGTTTAGGATCTGTAAACGCCCATGATGTTAATTCCAGTGGTTTGGTTGTCATTTTTCAATTAATAATTCAAAATACGAAGTATTGTAGAATGTAGATTATGGTCTCACTCATTTCCTATGACACGTTTTATATATATATATATATATATATATATATATATATATATATATATATATATATATATATATATATATGTATATTATCCCTGGGATCCGATAGGGGAGAAAGAATACTTCCCACGTATTCCCTGCATGTCGTAGAAGGCGACTAAAAGGGGAGGGAGCGAGGGACTGGAAATCCTCCCCCCTCGTTTTTGATTTTCCAAAAGAAGGAACAGGGAAGGGGACCAAGTGAGGATACTCACTCTAAGGCTAAGTCCTCTGTTCTTAACGCTACCTTGCTAACGCGGGAGATGGCGAATGTGTATGAAGATGATATATATATATATATATATATATATATATATATATATATATATATATATATATATATATATATATATATATATACGGGTTTTTTTATGAAACATAACGTGCAGTTTTTCCCTGTGGCCGAACAAGGCGTGAATGTTGTAAACATTATATGATAATAAGGATAGGGAAGACATCTTCATCCACAGTGTACACCTGACCACTCCCTCCCACTGAGTTCATCAAACACTTCACATCTTTAGAACATCAACAACATCTTCGTTATCAGCGGCTCATCATCACCACGATAAGCTGTGAATGACAGTACACAATGTTAGCTTCCGCTACACACACGCACACGCACGCACGCACGCACGCACACGAGTACGAGAGCTGGGACACGTAAACGGTTGTTAGTAACTTTTTTTTTTTTACAACATCCGGGTTGTGTTGTAGGAGTGCTTAGCCTAGCTACATGATCCGGGTTGTGTTGTAGGAGTGGTTAGCCTAGCTACATGATCCGGGTTGTGTTGTATGAGTGGTTAGCCTAGCTACATGATCCGGGTTGTGTTATTGGGGTGATCTCGGGTTAGCCTAGCCGTATACAGGAACCGTAATTAAAAAGTCGTCAGGTACACGCGCGCACCCTGATGAGGAATTAGCACCGGTGTTGTAATGTGTGTGGTGTTCTCATGCGATTTTGACCACGCCAGTGTTGCGTTCGTTAACATTGTGGATCATGCATACACATGTGCATGATCCAGGAGATACACAGTGCGTGCATGATAAACGACATGCATCATCCAGGGCTTACAAATACATGCATGGACTTGGTATGCAAAAACGTATATATGCGTGATCCCATTCATATGTATGATCTCAGGCACACACACACACACACACACACACACACACACACACACACACACACACACACACACACACCCATGATGCCAGATACACATCCACACACACCCATGATGCCAGATACACACACACACACACACACACACACACACTCATACACACACATATTGCTACCAGGATTTTGCTTAAGATTCATTATGACACTTACGAAGGTTAATTGTTCTCGTTTAATACCGAGGGATTTAGGTAAATACACACGAGCATACATACCTGCCTGTTTAGTGCGCTGGTTAATGACTTGATTAAAAGCATTTTAAACCTTAATTATGATGCTAGGATTTGTGCCCTGCAATTCCTCGCGTGCAGACATGTTCAGATTTGCATGTTTCTCTCTGCATATGTATATATAAGACGAAACTAAACACGCGCGCACACCATATTATTAGATTTTGCGCCTGCCTCTGTGTGAGAGACAGGTAGGTAAGTACATATGGTTCCGTACTAGGAGCAAGAGATAGTCTTACTCCCTGTACCGCCCGTATGGTTGATCTCTGTAAAATGAAATGGTACAAAGAAGAAAAATGAAAAGCTTTTATAGTAAGATTATTAAGAGAGAACAAATTGTAAGCTTTTATAGTAAGATTATTAAAGAGAGAATATTCGGGCAACTGTATTGACGAGTTCGTAATGTTTTTTTTGGGAAGTTATGTACTGTCTCCCCAGCTCACGGGGAGCCAGACTGTACCAATATATATAGACAGCTTTCGTGACGAGGGACAGGCTAAGTCTCCCTAACGGATCCACAAATTGGAACTGTTGGTCAATCCTTTAACAACAGAAAAAAGGAGAAAGAAATTGATTTCCTGCTTTTCTGTCACTACGTGTTTCTGTCGCTTGTTAGGGAATAAGATACGGTCCGTCTGTGTCTGTAAGAGGTAAGATATCAGAGTTTGTATGTAAAGACAAGGTTTAGGGTTAGATATGGAATATAGAGTAAGATATGGGAGGTGAGAGTAAGATATGGGAGGTGATAGTAAGATATGGGAGGTGAGAGTAAGATATGGGAGGTGAGAGTAAGATATGGGAGGTGAGAGTAAGATATTGGAGGTGATAGTAAGATATGGGAGGTGATAGTAAGATATGGGAGGTGATAGTAAGATATGGGAGGTGATAGTAAGATATGGGAGGTGATAGTAAGATATGGGAGGTGATAGTAAGATAGGGGAGGTGATAGTAAGATATGGGAGGTGAGAGTAAGATATGGGAGGTGATAGTAAGATATGGGAGGTGATAGTAAGATATGGGAGGTGATAGTAAGGCAGTGTGTGTGAGCGGTGAGATGTCAGGTGAGGTTAGGTACTATGTACGTGGTGAGGTTTAGAGATGTGTAAGCGTTGTGGTTAGGTGTGAGGTAAGACGTAGGATGTAAGACATGGTGTAGGAGAATCCTTGTTGAGCAAGCTGTGCTGACTGTGTGACTGTTTAGTGGGTTGGGCCAGAGAGAGAGAAAGAGAGAGAGGAGGGGGGCGAGGGCTACTCTCTCTCTCTCTCTCTCTCTCTCTCTCTCTCTCTCTCTCTCTCTCTGTTCTCTTTTACTACTAGTATATCTTTTTTCTCCTGTCGTTTTCATATTCTTTATCTGTATTGTTCATCACTTGTATTAGGTACGTCTCCACAAAGAGGGTCAGGTCAGAAGTCGGGTCATCATCATATCTTTGTGCTCGAGTCGTGCCTTAATGCTCAAGGGTCGTGTCGTCGTGCTCAAGGGTCGTGCCGTCGTGCACGAGGGGATTAAGCTTGCTGAGGATATGTATGTCGTGTGTAGATATCCTCCAGACGGTCCCATTGTGTTAAATGTGTCATTACAGGCACAGGTCGGGTGTGTGTGTGTGTGTGTGTGTGTGTGTGTGTGTCTGTGTGTGTGTGTGTGTGTGTGTGTCTGTGTGTGGGTGTGGTGTGTCTGTGTGTGTGTGTGTGTGTGTGTGTGTGTGGGTGTGGTGTGTGTGTGTGTGGTGTGTCTGTGTGTGTGTGTTAAAGGTATGTTGGGTGAGGCAGTTGGCAGCTGTCAGGTTTGCTGTACTCTCTCCCTCTCTTCCTCCCTCACTCCCTGCCTCCCTCCCTCCCTCACTGTCAGCCTCGTCTATGACCTGCTGATCCGTGGAAGACGTCGCCACACATCCCTCACTCTTGTGCTCGGAAGATAAAACGAGACAACAGCCATATTCCTTTTTTTAATAAGGCATTTCTCTTCATATTCGTTTCAGAAACATTGTGTTTTTTTTTCCCTCGGCTCAAAAATATTTCGTCGATACGTCTGCCTCGCTGGGCTGGTGCTGCCCGGCGTTGTAAGGACGTGGTGGGTGGTGATACGAGGAGGTGGGCGGGATCACGTTGATATTGCTGGGTCTACACACACACACACACACACACACACACACACACACACACACACACACACACACACACACACAAACAAACAAACAAACACGCGCGCCTCTCAAGCGTCCATTAAGAAGTTTCTTCAGCCTAGCAACACCTCGGCCCGCGCGACCATGGAATACCAAAAGGTCTCTCTCTCTCTCTCTCTCTCTCTCTCTCTCTCTCTCTCTCTCTCTCTCTCTCTCTCTCTCTCTCTCACACAGCTTTGCGCGCTATCAGCGATTTCCAGTCCATCTCCTTCGCCACTCCCGTACGGCTCCTTCTTTCTTTACTCCAGCAGGAAGACGGAGCAGTGAGTGTCACCGCCTTCTGCTGGGGTTGGCAGGTAGATACAGCTGCTGCTGCTGGTGGTGGTGGTGGTGGTTGGTGGTGTGGGAGGTGGTTGTGGTGGTGGAGATGATGTTGGGGCGTTTGGAGGCGGCTGTAGAAGTCGACGGTCAGAGAAATGCAGGAAGTGTACATTTTGGCTGGTGATGCTCAGTGGGGCCTCTCTCTCTCTCTCTCTCTCTCTCTCTCTCTCTCTCTCTCTCTCTCTCTCTCTCTCTCTCTCTCTCTCTCTCTATCTATCTATCTATCTATCTATCTATCTATCTATCAGTTAAATCAGCCAAACACCACCACGTCTCAGGGCAATAGAGCGTCCGCCCGTCTGCCAGGTTCATAATCACGCCTGACCTGACCTGACCTGACCTGGCCCAGGTGGTGGTGTCGTCCCGGGAACAATACATGATCCAGGGGTCGATACCCCGCTGATCCTCCTCCTCCCAGGAGAGAATCCTCACTCGAGCGACGACAACGACGGAAGGGGAACTTCTACTGTGTGATCCACGCCAGGATCCGCCTCACACTCGCGCGTCATGCAAAAAAAAATTAGATTAGATTCGAGTGCATTCACTGTGCATGTGGGTTGTGTAGGGAGAGAGAGAGAGAGAGAGAGAGAGAGAGAGAGGGAGAGATTTGAGGGGGATCTGTCGTCAATATCATGTAATAGAATTCAGTCATTTGACGGCCTTTGAGCTGGGTTTAAATTCCCGCCCGTGATCCAGTAAAGAGGATTATATAGGATTGTCTTTTGACCCCTTTCACAGACAGACAGATAACAACCCCCTACGCCCATTAATGTTTCAACAGATGATCTCGCTGAGCTTAACGTAATTTTCTGAATCTTCGTAAAGCTTCCATGGCATGAAGAGCATCATTTACAAAATGACTCCCAGTTGGCATAAGTTTCCCAGTGTTGTACGTATGCGAAGCCTCTGCCCCTCTTCTTGGTTGCTAGATTCGATTAAAGTTTTGGCCTGGTGCGTGTGAGACCAGTGATGCCAGAGATGGAAGGATCCTGGTGCGTGTGAGACCAGTGATGCCAGAGATGGAAGGGTCCTGGTGCCTGTGAGACCAGTGATGCCAGAGATGGAAGGATCCTGGTGCCTGTGAGACCAGTGATGCCAGAGATGGAAGGGTCCTGGTGCCTGTGAGACCAGTGATGCCAGAGATGGAAGGATCCTGGTGCCTGTGAGACCAGTGATGCCAGAGATGGAAGGATCCTGGTGCTTGTGAGACCAGTGATGCCAGAGATGGAAGGGTCCTGGTGCCTGTGAGACCAGTGATGCCAGAGATGGAAGGATCCTGATGCCTGTGAGACCAGTGATGCCAGAGATGGAAGGATCCTGGTGCCTGTGAGACCAGTGATGCCAGAGATGAAAGGATCCCATGGTGCCTGATCCCAGAGTTTTTTTTGGGTCACTCGTGTCAAAAAGGGACAATTAATCAATCCCTCCTTATGTACAGGTATATATTTCTATATTACACACACAAATGTTTTCTTATTTATTCCTCCTTCCCTCTACTCCTCCTCTACTCCTTCCTCCTCCTCCTCCTCCGATCTGCACATGAACCTGTAAACAAACTATTTCGTCCCACGTCCCAGTGACAGATGGTCCGCCGGGAGCCATTTGCCCCGGTAATTGATAACTTGGGCTACAGCCTTACGTGGTGACTAATGGGCACGACTTGCTCCCGTTTATATCACACGTCACGACCTCTGGACCCTTCCTGGGCACGGCCCCCTCAGTGGGTTGGTCTGGCCGGAGACCTGATCCCACATAGTCAGGGCTACGTCCTTAAGGGTCGTATACCGTCGTGGACTAGTGGTGACGTCACGAGCGTAATGGATGCAGTGACAATATTATCATGATTAATGATGATAATGATTATCATGATTAATGATGATAATGATTATCATGATTTTGATTATCATTATCATGATTATGATTATCATTATCGTGAAACACATTAAATGTACTGAAACTCGCACGCACACAGAGCTACACTGTCTCACACAGGCAATACGCACTGTATACAGTGGCAGTGCATGTATCTGTTTAAAGAATCTCTCTCTCTCTCTCTCTCTCTCTCTCTCTCTCTCTCTCTCTCTCTCTCTCTCTCTCTCTCTCTCTCTCTCTCTCTCTTTCATAACCTTGTCCTTGACAGATCAGCAACCTTGCCCTCGTAACAATGTAACCTTGAGTTTGTAACAGACTTGTTTACCCTTGATTTCTCACTGACTGATTAACACAGGGCAAGTAACAGTTATGGTATCCTGCATCAAGAAGGAGCTTCTCCCTCTTCTCTGCTCCCTCTCCCTCTTCCCCAGTTCCTCTCACTCTTCTCTGATCCTTCTACCCCTCTCTTCTCGTCCCTCTCTCTCTCCATTTGCTTTTCACTCTTTATATCTCTCACAGAAGTCTTCATCCCAGGAACTTCTTCAAGATTTCGTAATGTTCAGTCCATAACTTACCTTAACTGGGGAAGTTGGAGGAGATTAATCGTCAGGACGTCAGGTGTCGTACTTTTCGTCCCCCGCACACTTTTCCTCGCCCCTGCGTCGATTTTGTTAAACCCTTTCATCATTAAACCAGTGCCTTTAGATTATGAACCAGACGCATAGCTGGACTCTCCTCTCTGCCTCTCTGTTATGTGTTTTCGTCATGATTTATGAAATATATATCTTAAAAGAGAAGTCTCATTATATTAGGTTCTTATAGCGAAGAGGGGGGCATTAGAGACGTGACCACGAGACATCGAAGTTCAGGGTCGAAGAGACGTGAACACGAGACATCGAAGTGGCGGGTAGAAGAGACGTGACCACAAGACATCGAAGTGGGGGGTTATAGAGACATGTCACATGGAGTACGAAGTGAGGCCTTATGGGTAGTAACTGTGACACTGCAGTCATCATAGTCTGTGACTTTAAGGTCATCCCTGTGTGTGTGTCCCCACTGGTCATCATCACATTCTGACATGTTGTGATCATGTCCTCAGCGTCCTGAACGTTCGAACGTTTGTGTAATGAGAGGAACCAACAGCATCACATAAAGGCTGTTGAACTGTGTGGATACCATTAGTGGCAGGTACGTTTATGGCCTCTTAAACCTCTCGTCTTAAACTTGGCTTTCTAAATTCTGCCACCATGTATATTTATTGACCTCCTCAAGACCTACTCTTTTCGTTTCTTAGTCATTTTTTTTTAAACGCGGTGATCAAACTTAGGTGGAATATTTTACTTTCGTCCTAATATACATTGTGGATAGTTTGCTGAACACTTCCTCGTCCATTTACTTAAAGAGGGATTTTAAGATTTGCCAACAGACTGTCTGTCTTCTCTCCAGTTCTCCTAAAGTGGAACTCTGACGACAGTTTATGGACAGTGTCGACACCCAAGGGGTCTCTCTCTCTCTCTCTCTCTCTCTCTCTCTCTCTCTCTCTCTCTCTCTCTCTCTCTCTCTCTCTCTCTCTCTCAAACATACACACACACACACACACGTTATTGATGAGTGCTTCCACTGGGTCTTATCCTCATTACTTCACGTTTACTCAGTTTGATTATCATCAATCTTGGATCAGACTAACTTTGGAGTTTGTACACGTCCCCTTGTACACACAGCACAGGAACGATCTTGTCCCGATATAATAACACAAGGACGAACAAATCTGAGACATGATATATTTTTCTTGCAAATCCAACATCCATGTGACATGTGGGAACGTAATTACATTTTTTGATGAATTACTTTTTGGCATCTCGCACTTCGAGTGGATGGTTCCCACTCGGGTATACCAGCTTCACAAAGTTAACAGGGGATCATTCGCTGGTAATCGTTCGCTGGTCTGAGGGTCGTTGTAGCACTGTGTGTACGTTATAATGCAGCCCTTCTCTTTCTTGACTTCCCTAATGACATCGGCATCACCCGTGAGCATATTAAGGTACGAGTCCAGTCCTTCTTACCGGTCATTACGTTGATAAAGAAGAGCAGTGGCCACAGGAGCTGGCACTGCGGTACACCACTGGGACCCCAACACCATATCAAGAAGTCTCCTCCGACGTGCGTCCTTCGGTCCCTTCGAATATTGTGATTTTCTATCCATCAGAGGAGTTTCCTCAATATTCCTGCTAGAAGACTCAAGCTTTTTCACCAACCCTTCCATGTGGTGCAGGGATTTGTAGTCCAGGAACACAGAATCCATCTATCCCTTTCTCTCGTCTTCAACTGAGTTCACTCTTTCGTTGCAATCCAAGACATTTATCATGCATCATATTCTTTCCCTATAGCCAAGTTGTCTTTTGGGTGATATTCGTCCTTGCCGAGTATTCATCACTTTGATTCCACGTTATCTTTTCCACTGTTTTACACGCCACCTATGTTGAATATAGACATTTTTTGCACTCTACCACCCCTATAGAAGTATCTCCTCCTCCAGTGACATATTGAAGAATATTTCAAACGGAAGGTAAAGCGTAACCACAGTCTTTCAACTCGCATAGAGAGACCTTACCATGAACATTATTTTGCATGTTGCAAGCCCTTTACTAGCATCTCTGCCTGCCTCTGTGTGTGTATGTGTGTGTGTGTGTGTGTGTGTGTGTGTGTGTGTGTGTGTGTGTGTGTGTGTGTGTGTGTTTAATTATACCTAACTGCAGTGTAAGGGGAGGGAGTTCTGCATTCGTGGGGCCTCATCTGTCAAACTTTCTCTGCTATCATACAGTTCTAAACTTCTGTATGCTGTCCAACATTCAGTGCCTCGTAACTCGGTTCATTCCATCCATCCATTACTCGTATACTATAAATATACTTCTTACGTCCTTTTTAGAAAGAATTTGCTTCTCATTTCATGTTGTGGCTTCTGATTGTTCTGTCCCTACATCTGTCGCACTGTACACTATCTGTGTCATCAAAGCTGGACTAAAAGCTTAAAGGCTGTGATCAGATTGCCCCTCATCTTTCTCTCTTCCATTGGTGGCCAGATTTAAGCTTTCTTGCCATTCCTTGTTACTCAACTCATGATTCCGTTACCATCTATGTTGCCCTCCTCTGGACATTCTCTGTTAACTGTTTTTGTGCTTCTTTAACTATGGTGACCATTTTTTTTTTTCAATGACAATGGCGACGATACGGGGAAGTGAATACCTTAATCAAGGTCATGTCATTAACGCTATATATATATATATATATATATATATATATATATATATATATATATATATATATATATATATATAGAGAGAGAGAGAGAGAGAGAGAGAGAGAGAGAGAGAGAGATAAATACCCTTAGGGAGGATGAACAACTGGACTGACTGTGGACCGAGTGCCGCAATCAGGATTCAGTCGTGTGCCCTTGACCCTGAACTGACCGTGAATGCATCACGGCCAGCACCTGAGTATTCGTGTATAGTTCGAGTTTTTAAGACAATTTTTAGGAAAAAGAATTAGGGGTCGACCTATAGATGGGTAATAGTTTCGTTAGATTGAAATCCGTGCACGATGAGAAGGGCTAGGAGGAACTATTTACTTCAGACATAAAAAAACAATATTTACCAGTTACTGCCAGTAAACAATGGCATCATAAATTATTTACCATTTAGTAATGAAAAGCCGTGTACTGCCTTCAGCAGATAGAGCTCACCAGCTTCCAGTAGCTAAACTTACAATGTGCTTTCGGTAGTCTGTGTCGAAGTTTTTTGCTCAGGCTAACTTATCATATACGGTATCGTAGTACCCATGGATCTATAAAAAAAAAAAAAAACGTAATAAAAACCTTTTCGATATTTCACACTTAACCTATGAAATTCAGTGACCTTTTCATCAAGTTCTTGTGGAAGACGCTCTGATATTTTCGTTCTCCGTCTCGATACAAAATCATTTCTTTTCATAAATCTTGTGTACCAACTATGGCTCTCCTTAACATCTGTGATGCCTGATTCCCTTCCAAGTTTCGAAGGAAAGATTCGAATTGATCTTAGGGAAACACCATATCCATTCTGTCGGTTTTCACTGACATGTTTTGCCACTTTAACTTCGGTCTCTGGCCACTTGTTACACTTTCCTCTCTTACCACATTTGTTTTTCGGCATTTACTTAAGTTGTTCAGAGAGCTTTCTCCAGTCTCTTAACATTTGTTTTCAGATACCTTAAAATCCCTTGTCTCCGCGATCAGGGCTCTGCCATATCAGCAAGAGGGTATGTGTTTTTCGAATCGTTTTCAGTAAAAAAAAAAAAAAAAAATTCGCATCACAAGTATTTTTACTTTAATTTTGCCTGAATGAATTTATTTTCAGAAAAGAACTTTAGTTTTGTTGCTGAAACGTGATGTATTTTAGTGTAAAATAGGATAGAATACATGAAAACAAAAGACTTGACCTAACCTTCCGATGTTCAAGAGATGTTACTCTTTTTTTTTTTATAGTTTTCGGTTAAAATACTGTTACATTTATGTTCTTTTCATACTGTACTTGCTATGATAGATTCATGGAAATGTAATATTTTTGCTGAAAGGACGTACGTATTACTGGTGGAAAGTGGGATAAAATCATGACGAAAACAATCGACTTTCGCTTTCTCTCATTCATAATATTTTACCGTAATCGCGTTTCGAATGTTTTTTAGTTAAAAAAAAACTTGTATTATGTATTACAGTAATATTCCATCCTAATTAACGTAAATAAATACTTGAATGGAAATATACAATATTTTTGCTGAAACTGCCCGCGTGTCAGTGTAAAGTGCCGTAATGATAAATGGTAAACAATTTACCTTTGGCGCTCGGTGTCTCAGGCTCAGCGACCCTCAGTTCATAGGACGTAGTCTTTTTTTTTGTGAGAGTTCTCTGAAATGAGTTTTGTATGCAATAAAATATGGTGCTTTATGACCCTCATTTGTTGTTCCATTACCCTCTAATTCTTGGGTCGACCTATACACGAGACATATAGTAAATGATTTCTTAATAAAAAAATCAAGGTAGACTTATAGACAAGTATATACGGTATTTGAATGCTATTTTGGTATTTGTCAGGCAACATAGTGTCTCTTTTACTGTTCTTCTAACGTGGCAATCTGGTGACAAGATAGGGATGAAGTCAACTACAGAGACCCTCATACAGGTTTCTGCAGTTTTTTTCTGTATGATATATTGAGGCCTTTTTCACTGTGTCATGTCGTCATTGATTTATATATGATCGGGTGGAATTTCATCAGTGTGCCTAGATCCACTTGTAATTCGATCCAACCATCCTCTTATTTTTTTGGTTTTTTTTACTTCCGTCATGATCATGGGATCATCTGCTAACATATTTATGTAAGATCAGCTCCTGACAGGCATTCATGTAGATTAAAAAAAGTATTAGCCCACTGTACACTTCCTCCCTCCCACCAGGCTGGACTGGAGTGTTTACACCTGTTAGCTTCGTGTGTATATATATATATATATTGTCGAGGAAAGCTGTGGCAGAACCCCACAGAAAGTTACTCTATCCTTCCTCTCCCGTTCGAGTCACTATTTCTGTACGCAATTTCGATTTCTGTGATATTAGTTTACGAAGGGATATGTATACACAGAAGAGACACGGGAATATATCATCAGTACGAGTTTACTGGTGTGATCTGATTTTCTTGCGTGTTACTCATTTCTCTTACATATGTCCTTGGTGAAATATGTCAGTCTTTTAGACTCCAGCCTCAGACGTCTGAATCTGATTGGAAAGTCTGGGCTTGAGAGAGCGACTCGTGGTATGATTTCAGCCTCGACTGGAGGCTCAGAATCATTCTTTATAGAGAGGAATAGATGAGAGGTGCCAGGAACACCTGGATGTTAGTCTGTGAAACATAAAATGAAAAGAATTATGATATGAAAATTTTATTAGGGGAAAACGAGTAAAGGGGATTTTTTTTTTCTAATCTACAATGTCGTCTTAAAATCCAAGTGAGTATTAGAAATGCCATCGTAGTTTTTGACATCTACAGTTCGACAAATACTGTCCACACCAGCAAAATGAGCAGCCTGGAGTATTTCAGTTTTATCGGTGTTTTCTGGATTTTCAAGACTCCATCTGTCTCACTAAAACACCATGGTTGTTGTCTTCAGCATCTTATAATTCTCTTTAAGTACGTCATATACCTAACCGCACGAGTTTCGTTTCGCCGTTCCCTCTGTTCAGGCAGGGTTAGGCACACTGCCTCGTCGTTCCTCTTGTTCCCGTAGTTTCTTCATGTCAACACCATCGCGTTCCCTGGCGTGCCTCCAGAGCATTTTTCTCCCCATCCTCCACTACATCTTGAGCTAACGTTCCTCCTTGCCATCGTGAAACCTAATTTTTGAGTCATTATTTTTTTTTCAAAGTCCCTAAATACCTCCCTCCAGTAGCCATTTGTTCTCAGCTCCCTCTCGAGAGTGATCCGAGTCCTCATAATGCTCATGTTTATACACCGATCTCTTTGAGAAAGGTTGTAATCCTCTGTAGGTACCTATGATGCCTGTTTCCCTTCCTTCCCTGCTTCTTAACCGCACGCGTTTCCACGTTAAAGCCTCTTAATTCATTTCATGAAGCGTCTAACGCCTTTTGTTTCTTTGTCTCGCATTTCTCTCTCCTCTTAAGTATTTATCATCAGTTTTCACCCTTCTAAGTATTTATCATCAGTTCTTCCCAGTCTTCATCATCAGTTCTCTCTCTTTCTTCCCAGTCTTTATCATCCCATTATGAATTCATCCTTCCGTTACTTACGTCTCTTTTCTACCCCAGTGGCAGAGAAAGTCCTCCTGAATTACAGTATTTCTCTCCTCTTCTTTTACTCCTCTGGAATCGACGTCTTTTTGGAAGCTCCTGCCATTCATTTTTAAGGCGGTGTGTGCCTGCAGGAGCTCGGCTTATCCTGCGGCAGGGCTGGCCAGGGGCGTGAATCATGGAGGTAATGCATGATTGAATGCAGTGAGGAGGAGCACCACCACGACGGCGACGACGCCGCCGGGACGAGCCTTGGGTAGGATGACGGTGTACCATCCACCACAGGTTTCATATAGGTCAGGGGGTCAGGCCGTCAGGCCCAATCGATCGTATTTTCTGTGTTCAAGGGTCGTACCGTCGTTCTCAGTGATTGCACCGTCGTGTTCAAGGGTCGTATCGTCGTGCTCAAGGGTCGTATCGTCGTGCTCAAAGGTTGTACCTTCGTGTTCAAGGGTCGTACCGTCGTGCTCAGTGATTGCACCGTCGTGTTCAAGGGTCGTACCGGCGTGCTAAGTGTTTGCACCGTCGTGTTCAAGGGTAGTATCGTCATGCTCAAGGGTCGTACCTTCGTGTTCAAGGGTCGTACCGTCGTGCTCAGTGATTGCACCGTCGTGTTCAAGGGTCGTACCAGCGTGCTAAGTGATTGCACCGTCGTGTTCAAGGGTCGTATCGTATCGTCGTGCTCAAGGGTCGTACCTTCGTGTTCAAGGGTCGTATCGTCGTGCTCTGGAACATCATCACTGTTCTTGGGACGACCAAGCCTATGCTTTGGCCATACGTGTTTTACAAGCTACGGTCCAGGGTCGTCGTGCACACGGGAGGTCGTCATGATGTATAAACTCTCCAGATGAGCTGCAACAACAAGCGTACGTACTGCCGACGAGACTGTGCCATAAGGTAAGGCCAGCGCGTAGAACTCACCGCAGGAAGACCTGTAGAGTTACGAACTTCGAGTCATGTATGAAAGTTACGTGTTGTTCAAGAGTCACGAGTGAGGTAGAGAGAGACTATATTTCGTATGTGGATTGCGTGCCAGCAGCCCCCCCGTGTGGGTGAGGCAGGAGGTGGGTTACGACAGCGACTTCGGACCCAACGAGTGAAACTTCACAGGGAAGTGGTGTCGCAGTGCGCAGTCGTCACTTAACCTAGACGCTGAGTACCGGTATTATACCTCCGTAGTCGACACCTCTGTGCTCGGTGGCTGCCTGTTACCCGAGAGAGAGAGAGAGAGAGAGAGAGAGAGTCCTGATGACCGTTTGGACAGTCACTTTCCGTGCCTGCCACCCAGACGGCATACATCCGTCACTGTTGCCTTCGACCGATGTTGGTAAGTGAGGCGGCGAATGGCGGGAGATTTAGGGAACAACGCACCGATCATTGCTGACGACGCGTTCGTTCAGCGACCGACGCGCCTTGGGCAGGCTGTCACCTTGCCATGCAAGGGAAGGAGTACACCTCCCTCAGCGCCTCCGTCGGAGACGCGAGAATACCGCAGTCTGGACCGACGGAGCCGACAGACCGTCTTGCCTTGCCTCCGCTACCGTGAGAGGGACACGGCAAATACAGCTCCTCGCCACACCAAGCGCCATCTGTCGCGTTGGCATGGTCTGTACCTCACGTGTGCGAGTAGGTGTTTCCTGCGTGTGGATACCCGCCAGCACAGAGCGCGCTGACGTGTGGTGAGCCGCCACTGTATGATACGATGATGTGGACCATCACGTGATGGTGTGCATCTGCTGCATCACGTAGGAACTGTCAGGTCCGGGTGACCACGGGATAGATATGGACTATCACGTGCACGTAGCCCCCAACGTTGTACATGGACTATCGTGTGCACGTAGCCACAACGTTGTACGTGGAAAAATCACGTGCAGGTAGACCCATGTCACGTATGGACAACCACATGATACTAACCACTACCACTCGCTTGAGAACTAAGCCTGTTGGTAAATAGTCTGATGTTGCTGAGGGAGAATCACATACGTCTCCCTCCTTAGTACATGATCTCGTGTTCTGGTAATAGTTGACCACGCCCTACTGATAGTACCCGAGGACTCGTTAACCACGTAATTATATGTTCTAGTATCTGTCTGACGTCGGCTGGTAATTGGTCATTAAGCCAGAAGTCGTATGCTCGCGTTAGACGATACATAACTGCCAGAGGAGAATTATTATAATGGGTTCTTTGATCGTAGGAACGTGAATGGAGCATGAATGACTGCGGTGATGAGGCAAAATAGACTTTGTCGGTTTAGCGCTGAGGTCTACTGAGGCGGAGGAATGAGCTTCGTTAAGAGGCGAGGTGCTGATTGTTACAGCTCCGGGAGTGTGTGGTGTGACGAGCGAGGTTGCTAGCTCGCCCTTCTTCATTCCTATTAATTGGAGAAACAGCAGGTGTTGCAAAGATCGAGTGGGCGATAACCTCGGCAGGCTTGAAGAAAGGGAGGGATAGAGGGGCTGGAAGGAAGGAAGGAAGGAAGGGAGAGCAGAAAGAGGAGAGAGAGAGAAACGGATGTAGAAGATGAAGGAGAAAGTGAAAGTGAGGGACGAGGAGCGGAGCGAGGGAATGAGAGTATCTAGCTACAGGAAACCTACGACTGTTTCATCATCCTAGATTGTACGAAATCAGTAAGTTCATGTGTGAATATTACGAGAAATGGCACGTCAAGTAACGCTACAGGAAATACAAGTAGGCAATACAAGAATATATTTCGGTGGCACGCCCGCCCTCTGGCTCGCAAACTGTTCAGTGGAGGATGTGTTGTGGAGGCACCACGAGGGGGACATCCCACTGTGTATCAACGATAGATGCACTTGAGGCTCAGTGGTGTCCTGCCTGGAGCTCAGCAAGAGTTCCCACTGGAGTCGAACCTGAGTGCTTACCGTTCTCTCCACAGAATGAACAGTAAGTCATGAACAATATGGAGGGGGAGGAGGAGTCGTTCAAAGCACCCAGGGTGGTGGTTGATGAGGGGTATGTTTGTCTAGTGTGAGTCTGGGAGGTAAAGTGTTATGACAGAATTTAATGATTGTTTTGGTAATGGTGGTGGTTTGGGTGTGATACCTTCTGTCCGTCTTGATCCCATATAATACGTGTTTACATTTCCACGATGTTATTTCATGTATAGTCATTGGTTCCTCGTCGCTGTTGCCACACGTCACCCACACCATTAGTGTGGCCCACCAGGAGCCCCACACCATTGGTGTGACCCACCAGGAGCCCCACACCATTGGTGTGACCCACCAGGAGCCCCACACCATTGGTGTGACCCACCAGGAGCCCCACACCATTAGTGTGACCCACCAGGACCCCACACCATTAGTGTGACCCACCAGGAGCCCCACACCATTAGTGTGACCCACCAGGAGCCCCACACCATTAGTGTGACCCACCAGGACCCGCACATCATTAGTGTGACCCACCAGGACCCCCACACCATTAGTGTGACCCACCAGGACCCCACACTATTAGTGTGACCCACCAGGACCCCACACTATTAGTGTGACCCACCAGGAGCCCCCCACATCCTCGAGTCTATCTCCTGTGACCCACCGCGACCCGCCACGCTTCCCGCCTCTCGCCTGTGACCCAGTGTGACATTCCACCCCGTCAGCCATTCGCCCCGTGACCCACTATGACCCTCGGCCATAGCATCTAACTGCTGACGAGGACACAGTTGCCCCAGACGGGTTGTGGTGAGTGTGGTGGCCACAAGAGCATCATGTTACAATACCTTGACCTCCGGAATATATTGTTTCCATAATCTCAGGACACCAGCGACCGCTCACTGTACCTTCAAAACACCAGGACAAGCGAGTCCCCATTATCAAGGTCTCTGATGTTCTCACGTCACCAAGACAGAATGGGGGTCCTCTTCTCTCGTCCTGAGACGACGGAGAGTAATTGAACTGCAAGATTAATGGATGTGTATCTGAGGCTTCTCCTGCCACCAGCAAGATGTAATTCTGGGCTACGAATGGACACGTATTATTACTTCACGTATTTCAGGAGAGAATGTCCAAGTGCAGTGACGAGGCTGTGATACATTACTTAAAGGGGATGTGTGTGACCCGGTGCACTGGTTCATTTTCTTGCCCCGAAGATCATTAGCCTGGAAGTATGTCACAGACTCGACAGTTGAAGTCGTCAGATCCAAGACCCCCTCACGTGGAGGTGCAGACCACCCTCACTTGCAGGTGCAGACCCCCTCGCCCGTCCATGGAGGTATGATGAAGTAATTTATTTTGCGATGCTGAGTATACATTAGTAATGAGTCATGGTGAGGTCAGGTCCCGCGCGTCGTGCAATATTGATGACCAGGTGAGGTGGCGGAAGGTGCCGACACACACACACACACACACACACACACACACACACACACACACACACACACACACACACACACACTTCCACCAGTATTTTCTCCCAGTGGTTGATAGTGCCATCACAACCCTACGGATGGTGAATGTTGATAGAAAATAGTCTCATTCTTGGTGTTGTTGGATGCTGATAACACTGCCGGTACAGCCGAGGTGTTACGGGCCAGGATCACGTCACCAGCGTGTGCAGGGTAGTGTGGAACACCTGGCATTATTACTCGCACCTGTTGGATGTGGTTGCTACCCACACTGTTAACCACTGGTGGCAGCGAGAGTTGCCATCTCTGTCTTCCCTGTTGGTTGTGGTCAGTATTGTCACCATTATGGACTGACGGTATAAGGTTTGTGGTTCATGACCCAAGTGTTTCCTAAGGCTTCCACTCCGGTGCGCTGCTGGTGGTGGCAGCCATGTGTGCCACCAGTGTGGCCTGGTGTCAGAGTGAAGGCATTGCTGACATCATGAGCGGGTGGGGCGACCCCTCTAGATATACAGTAACACTTTGGGTCCAGCGGCCGTCGTAAGCTGTAAAGGTCACGTTCGTGTTAGTTTGTTTCCTACAACTGGACCTTATTAGGTATCACACCTCTTCAAAAACTAGTGTCAGGGGGCGCCCGGGATTGAACCAGGGACCTCTCGATCTGCAGTCGAATGCTCTACCACTGAGCTACACCCCCTCATGCTCCCGTTGAGAGATGGATGGCCTCGTATCTACCGCAGACAGCACGACTCCCTACGATAGTCACAGGGTATCAAAATCTGTCCACAAAATGACAGTAGCGCCATGAGGGAGGGGGCCCCAGTGAAGTGACTGATTCTAGATCTGATCTGACGAAGGAATTGATGGTGACTCTCCGTGTGGTGTGGGTGACGGGTGAAGAGGGGCCAGCTGGGGAGCTCACCCGGGGTCACCGGAGGTCACAAGACACCTTTTGAAGGTGAAATGTTTCTGTTGTGAAAATAAATTTTCTCGAGACGAGGCAAGAAGAGTGTGTCTAATGTCTATAAAAGGATGTTTCTTGGACTTAACAGGTCTAAGAAACGTTATGGAAGCTGAACAGTTTCGGACCAGGAAATGTAATTTGTAAAGTAATAACTAGTTACCTTATGAGCCTTGCAGTCAGGATGGTGTGAGTCTGTGTTAACTCTTGATGCTGGACTTTGTACAAACTACTTCCTTCATATTACTCGCCCCACCTAAGCATCTGATGGATGACGTGAAGTGTTAGTTTCGTGTGTATTCTCCAGAAGGGGACGCTGTTCAAGGAAAAGAGCCTAAAGAGATGGTAGGGGGCGCCCGGGATTGAACCAGGGACCTCTCGATCTGCAGTCGAATGCTCTACCACTGAGCTACACCCCCGTCCTATTACGCAGGGTATTGAAGCGATAATGACTCCTACGTGAGATTCCAGATTTAGTTACGTATCATCCAAGTACTTTGAGAAACTTGTGCGTGTAGTGTTGTGCTACGGATGATGACGGTATTAGATTTTGGTAATGGTAAACGGAAAACACCGTAGGTTAACCCTTGACGAGACTCCTAAAGAACTTGTACTGAGCACAGTGAAAAATTGAACGAACTTTTGAGTTGAGTGAGACGAGTAGAGACAAGTTGCTACTGCCGGTATGAGTTCAGACCCTCACTGGAAATGACTTTCAGTATAAACCGGATATTTGTAACGCGCCATTAATGTTATTTGTTGTTGAAACACCTCGTTCATTTCACCAGCCAGACACACGTCAGTCACGGTGGAAATCATGGAATCATGTGTCACTATAAACCAGGTAAAGTATTTACGTGCCCATATAGTGTGTATTGGGTATATGACACTAACAGTTGGCGTCTAACTTGATGAGTATCACTGTAAAAGCAATTATTCATCACTGGTCCAGCACACAGACACAAGGATCATTCATGCAATACAAATCATCTTGAGGAGCGAAAAACATGAGGTGTAATTTGGCGGCGACCAGACACGCTAGTCCCACAGTATCATGAGATACGATCCTGAGCACTTCCAAGACACAGCCACCCGGCCGACCAAGAGACCCAGCCACCCGGCCGACCAGGAGAGCCCGCCACCCGGCCGACCAGGAGAACCAGCCACCCGGCCGACCAGGAGAGCCATCTACTCGACGACACTGGCAGGGACGCAGTAGAAGCCACGTCGCGGCGCCCCTGTCCCGTCTATAACCTGATGGTGGGGTGGTGGTCATCTTCCCGAGTACTTCGGGTACAAGGACCACCTGCCTAACTAGCAGCGGAACCTGCCGTTATTGGCCAGCGCTTCATGGTAGACTTGGAGAGGACAAGGCCATGAGAACCATCTACATTACGCCCTCAGGAATCCTGTCCTCGCTCACCTGTCGTCGTGACCTCCTGTTACCAACTGTTGTTACCATTTAGTGTCGTGCTCCTGACCGAGGACCATGGAGCCAGAAGTGCGGGTCGTCAGCTGAGTAATGGATGTAGACGAGCCAAGCGTTCATCTCCTCCACGTTGACGGCAGAGAACCTAGTCTTAGCCAGTGCCTCCTTCGTAGAGAAGACGGCGTGTGCTTGGACGGGATGGGCAGCCTAGCCAGCCAGGATGGAGCTCTTGGGTCATGCGAGAGGCGGGGAGAGAGGAGCAGAGTCGCACGTGGCAAAGACCAAGTCATATCACGAGAAAAAAAATGGTTTGAGAGGAATATAATAAACTCTCATTTTCTCTCAGACGAAAACTGTGGGTCTGATGCCTACTGAGAAGTTTGTTTTATCAGTTTATCCAAAAACACTGTTTCATTTACCAAACAATAAACCTAGATCTTGCAGACAGTCCAGCTCTGAATATATAATCATCCAGAAGCAAAATGCACAACACAAACCAGTTAGCTGTACGTACCTTGCAGCACGGACACCACAAAGTATACAGAGTTGGCTCTTCATTCTTCTGTGTTCTTTTATTAGTCCATTTCATATTGTTGCTACGCACATCAGCTGGCGTCTGGTGACGTAGACTTGAGATGAGTTTAGTGTGTGATCATTTTCTGGAAGTTAATCTTTGTGGGCAACAGATCTCTGAAAACTAGATGTAGGGGGCGCCCGGGATTGAACCGGGGACCTCTCGATCTGCAGTCGAATGCTCTACCACTGAGCTACACCCCCATCTGCTGGGCGTAATGTGATCGTACCTGCAACACTGTGCATGATTCCCTTACAAGGGTAACAGACGCCTAACCTTAGAGCGTTCTTCAGTAATGGAAAGCGGGACATTTGACGAGACTCCTGAAGAACTTGTACTGAGCACAGTGAAAAATTGAACGAACTTCTGAGTTGAGTGAGACGATTAGAGACAAGTCGCTGCTGCCGGTATGAGTTCAGACCCTCACTGGCAATGACTTTCAGTATAAACCGGATATTTGTAATGTTCCATAAATGTTATTTGTTGTTGAAACACCTCATTCATTTCAGCGGCCAGACACACGTCAGTCACGGTGGAAATCATGGAATCATGTGTTACTATAAACCAGGTAAAGTATTTACGTGCCCATATAGTGTGTATTGGGTATATGACACTAACAGTTGGCGTCTAACTTGATGAGTATCACTGTAAAAGCAATTATTCATCACTGGTCCAGCACACAGACACAAGGATCATTCATGCAATACAAATCATCTTGAGGAGCGAAAAACACGACGTGTAATGTGGCGGCGACCAAACACGCTATTCCCCCAGTATCATGAGATACGATCCTGAGCACTTCCAAGACACAGCCACCCGGCCCACCAGGAGAGCCAGCCACCCGGCCGACCAGGAGAACCAGCCACCCGGCCGACCAGAAGAACCAGCCACTCGGCCCACCAGGAGAGCCAGCCACCCGGCCGACCAGGAGAGCTAGCCACCCGGCCGACCAGGAGAACCCGCCACCCGGCCCACCAGGAGAGCCATCCACCCGGCCGACCAGGAGAGCCAGCCACTCGGCCGACCAGGAGAGGCAGCCACTCGACGACACTAGCAGGGACGCAGTAGGAGCCACGACGCGGCGCCCCTGTCCCGTCCACAACCTGGTGGTGGGGTGGTGGTGATCTTCCCGAGTACTTCGTGTACAAGGACCACCTGCCTAACTAGCAGCGGAACCTGCCGTTATTGGCCAGCGCTTCATGGTAGACTTGGAGAGGACAAGGCCACGAGAACCATCTACATTACGCCCTCAGGAATCCTGTCCTCGCTCACCTGTCGTCGTGACCTCCTGTTACCAACTGTTGTTACCAGTTAGTGTCGTGCTCCTGACCGAGGACCATGGAGCCAGAAGTGCGGGTCGCCAGCAACATAAACTCGTGAACAATGGATGGTAGTTCATGTCTCCCGCGTCCTCGTGAATATTAGGACGAGGCTGAGTAATGGATGTACACGAGCCAAGTGTTTATCTCCTCCACGTTGACGGCAGAGAACCTAGTCTTAGCCAGTGCCCCCTTCGTAGAGAAGATGGCGTGTGCTTGGACGGGATGGGCAGCCTAGCCAGCCAGGATGGAGCTCTGGGGTCATGCGAGAGGCGGGGAGAGAGGAGCAGAGTCGCACCTGGCAAAGACCAAGTCATATCACGAGAAAAAAATGGTTTGAGAGGAATATAATAAACTCTCATTTTCTCTCAGACGAAAACTGTGGGTCTGATGCCTACTGAGAAGTTTGTTTTATCAGTTTATCCAAAAACACTGTTTCATTTACCAAACAATAAACCTAGATCTTGCAGACAGTCCAGCTCTGAATATATAATCATCCAGAAGCAAAATACACAACACAAACCAGTTAGCTGTACGTACCTTGCAGCACGGACACCACAAGGTATACAGAGTTGGCTCTTCATTCTTCTGTGTTCTATTATTAGTCCATTTCATATTGTTGCTACGCACATCAGCTGGCGTCTGGTGACGTAGACTTGAGGTGAAATTAGTGTGTGATCAATTTCTGGAAGTTAACCTTTGTCGGCAACAGATATCTCAAAACTAGATGTAGGGGGCGCCCGGGATTGAACCGGGGACCTCTCGATCTGCAGTCGAATGCTCTACCACTGAGCTACACCCCCATCTGCTGGGTGTAATGTGATCGTATCTGCAACACTGTGCATGATTCCCTTACAAGGGTAACAGACTCCTAACCTTAGAGCGTTCTTCAGTAATGGCAAGCGGGACATTTGACGAGACTCCTGAAGAACTTGTACTCAGCACAGTGAAAAATTGAGCGAACTTTTGAGTTGAGTGAGACGAGTAGAGACAAGTTGCTGCTGCCGGTATGAGTTCAGACCCTCACTGGAAATGCCTTTCAGTATAAACAGGATATTTGTAATGCACCATAAATGTTATTTGTTGTTGAAACACCTCATTCATTTCAGCGGCCAGAGACACATCAGTCACATGGAAATCATGGAATCATGTGTCACTATAAACCAGGTAAAGTATTTACGTGCCCATATAGTGTGTATTGGGTATATGACACTAACAGTTGGCGTCTAACTTGATGAGTATCACTGTAAAAGCAATTATTCATCACTGGTCCAGCACATAGACACAAGGATCATTCATGCAATACAAATCATCTTGAGGAGCGAAAAACACGACGTGTAATTTGGCGGCGACCAAACACGCTATTCCCCCAGTATCATGAGATACGATCCTGAGCACTTCCAAGACACAGCCACCCGGCCGACCAGGAGAGCCAGCCACCCGGCCGACCAGGAGAACCAACCACCTAGCCGGCCAGTAGAACCAGCCACCCGGCCGACCAGGAGAACCAGCCACCCTGCCGGCCAGGAGAGCCAGCCACTCGACGACACTAGCAGGGACGCAGTTGAAACCGCGTCGCGGCGCCCCTGCCCCGTCCACAACCTGGTGGTGGGGTGGTGGTGATCTTCCCGAGTACTTCGGGTACAAGGACCACCTGCCTAACGAGCAGCGGAACCTGCCGTTATTGGCCAGCGCTTCATGGTAGACTTGGAGAGGACAAGGCCACGAGAACCATCTACATTACGCCCTCAGGAATCCTGTCCTCGCTCACCTGTCGTCGTGACCTCCTGTTACCAACTGTTGTTACCAGTTAGTGTCGTGCTCCTGACCGACGACCATGGAGCCAGAAGTGCGGGTCGTCAGCAACATAAACTCGTGAACAATGGATGATAGTTCATGTCTCGCGCGTCCTCCTGAATCTCAGGACGAGGCTGAGTAATGGATGTGCACGAGCCAAGCGTTCATCTCCTCCACGTTGACGGCAGAGAAACTAGTCTTAGCCAGTGCCTCCTTCGTAGAGAAGATGGCGTGTGCTTGGACGGGATGGGCAACCTTGCCAGCCACGATGGAGCCCTGGGGTCATGCGAGTGGCGGGGAGAGAGAGGAGGGGTACATGGCAGATATCCTCATATCACAAGAAAAAGAAAGGTTTAAGAGGAATATAATAAACTCTCAGGTTTTCTATCAAACGAAGACTGTGGGTCTGATGCCTACTGAGAAGTTTGTTTTGCCAGTTTATCCAAAGTCACTGTTTTATTTACCAAACGATAAACCTAGATCTTGCAGACAGATCCAGCTCTGAATATATAATCATCCAGAAGCAAAATACACAACACAAAGCAGTTAGCTGTACGTACCTTGCAGCACGGACACCACAAAGTATACAGAGTTGGCTCTTCATTCTTCTGTGTTCTATTATTAGTCCATTTCATATTGTTGCTACGCACATCAGCTGGCGTCTGGTGACGTAGACTTGAGGTGATTTTAGTGTGTGATCATTTTCTGGAAGTTAACCTTTGTGGGCAGCAGATCTCTGAAAACTAGATGTAGGGGGCGCCCGGGATTGAACCGGGGACCTCTCGATCTGCAGTCGAATGCTCTACCACTGAGCTACACCCCCATCTGCTGAGTGTCATGTGATCGTACCTACAACACTGTGCATGATTCCCTTACAAGGTAACAGACGCCTAACCTTAGAGCGTTCTTCAGTAATGGAAAGCGGGACACATTTGACGAGACCCCTGAAGAACTTGTACTGAGCACAGTGAAAAATTGAACGAACTTTTGAGTTGAATGAGACGAGTAGAGACAAGTTGCTGCTGCTGGTATGAGTTCAGACCCTCACTGGAAATGACTTTCAGTATAAACCGGATATTTGTAACGCGCAATAAATGTTATTTGTTGTTGAAACACCTCATTCATTTCACCAGCCAGACACACATCAGTCACGGTGGAAATCATGGAATCATGCGTTACTATAAACCAGGTAAAGTATTTGCGTACCCATATAGTGTGTATTGGATATATGACACTAACAGTTGGCGTCTAACTTGTGAGTATCACTGTAAAAGCAATTATTCATCACTGGTCCAGCACATAGACACAAGGATCATTCATGCAGTACAAATCATCTTGAGGAGCGAAAAACACGACGTGTAATTTGGCGTCGACCAGACACGCTATTCCCCCAGTATCATGGGATACGATCCTGAGCACTTCCAAGACACAGCCACCCGGCCGACCAAGAGACCCAGCCACCCGGCCGACCAAGAGACCCAGCCACCCGGCCGACCAGGAGAGCCAGCCGCCCGGCCGACCAAGATAGGAAGCCACCCGGACGACCAGGAGAGCCAGCCACCCGGCCGACCAAGAAAGCCAGCCACCAGGTCGACCAGGAGAACAAGCCACCCGGCCGGCCAGGAGAACCAGCCACCCGGCCGACCACGAGAGACAGCCACCCGGCCGACCACGAGAGCCAGCCACTCAACGACACTGGCAGGGACGCAGTAGGAGCCACGACGCGGCGCCCCTGTCCCGTCCACAACCTGGTGGTGGGGTGGTGATGATCTTCCCGAGTACTTCGGGTACAAGGACCACCTGCCTAACGAGCACCGGAACCTGCCGTTATTGGCCAGCGCTTCATGGTAGACTTGGAGAGGACAAGGCCATGAGAACCATCTACATTACGGCCTCAGGAATCCTGTCCTCGCTCACCTGTCGTCGTGACCTCCTGTTACCAACTGTTGTTACCAGTTAGTGTCGTGCTCCTGACCGAGGACCATGGAGCCAGAAGTGCGGGTCGCCAGCAACATAAACTCGTGAACAATGGATGATAGTTCATGTCTCCCGCGGCCTCCTGAATCTCAGGACGAGGCTGAGTAATGGATGTAGACGAGCCAAGCGTTCATCTCCTCCACATTGACGGCAGAGAAACTAGTCTTAGCCAGTGCCTCCTTCGTAGAGAAGACGGCGTGTGCTTGAACGGGATGGGCAGCCTTGCCAGCCACGATGGAGCTCTTGTGTCATGCAAGTGGCGGGGAGAGAGGAGCAGAGTCGCACGTGGCAAAGACCAAGTCATATCACGAGAAAAAATTGGTTTGAGAGGAATATAATAAACTCTCATTTTCTCTCAGACGAAAACTGTGGGTCTGATGCCTACTGAGAAGTTTGTTTTATCAGTTTATCCAAAAACACTGTTTCATTTACCAAACAATAAACCTAGATCTTGCAAACAGATCCAGCTCTGAATATATAATCATCCAGAAGCAAAATACACAACACAAAGCAGTTAGCTGTACGTACCTTGCAGCACGGACACCACAAAGTATACAGAGTTGGCTCTTCATTCTTCTGTGTTCTATTATTAGTCCATTTCATATTGTTGCTACGCACATCAGCTGGCGTCTGGTGACGTAGACTTGAGGTGAGTTTAGTGTGTGATCATTTTCTGGAAGTTAACCTTTGTGGGCAACAGATCTCTGAAAACTAGACGTAGGGGGCGCCCGGGATTGAACCGGGGACCTCTCGATCTGCAGTCGAATGCTCTACCACTGAGCTACACCCCCATCTGCTGGGTGTAATGTGATAGTATCTGCAACATTGTGTATGATTCTCTTACAAGGGTAACAGACGCCTAACCTTAGAGCGTTCTTCAGTAATGGCAAGCGGGACATTTGACGAGACTCCTGAAGAACTTGTACTGAGCACAGTGAAAAATTGAACAAACTTTTGAGTTGAGTGAGACGAGTAGAGGCAAGTCGCTGCTGCCGGTATGAGTTCAGACCCTCACTGGAAATGACTTTCAGTATAAACCGGATATTTGTATCGTTCCATAAATGTTTTTTGTTGTTGAAACACCTCATTCATTTCAGCGTCCAGACACACGTCAGTCACAGTGGAAATCATGGAATCATGTGTCACTATAAACCAGGTAAAGTATTTACGTGCCCATATAGTGTGTATTGGGTATATGACACTAACAGTTGGCGTCTAACTTGATGATTATCACTATAAAAGCAATTATTCATCACTGGTCCAGCACAGAGACACAAGGATCATTCATGCAATACAAATCAATTTGAGGAGCGAAAAACATGAGTGTGTATGTGGCAGCGACCAGACATGCTAGTCCCACAGTATCATGGGATACGATCCTGAGCACTTCCAAGACACACCCACCCGGCCGACCAGGAGAGCCAGCCACCCGGCCGACCAGGAGAACCAACCACCCGCCCAGGAGAACCAGCCACCCACCCGACCAGGAGAACCAGCCGGCCAGGAGAACCAGCCACCCGGCCGACCAGGAGAACCAGCCACCCGGCCGACCAGGAGAGCCAGCCACTCGACGACACTGGCAGGGACGCAGTAGAAGCCGCGACGCGGCGCCCCTGTCCCGTCCACAACCTGATGGTGGGGTGGTGGTGATCTTCCCGAGTACTTCGGGTACAAGGACCACCTTCCTAACGAGCAGCGGAACCTGCCGCTATTGACCAGCGCTTCATGGTAGACTTGGAGAGGACAAGGCCACGAGAACCATCTACATTAAGCCCTCAGGAATCCTGTCCTCGCTCACCTGTCGTCGTGACCTCCTGTTACCAACTGTTGTTACCAGTTAGTGTCGTGCTCCTGACCGACGACCATGGAGCCAGAAGTGCGGGTCGTCAGCAACATAAACTCGTGAACAATGGATGATAGTTCATGTCTCGCGCGTCCTCCTGAATCTCAGGACGAGGCTGAGTAATGGATGTGCACGAGCCAAGCGTTCATCTCCTCCACGTTGACGGCAGAGAAACTAGTCTTAGCCAGTGCCTCCTTCGTAGAGAAGATGGCGTGTGCTTGGACGGGATGGGCAACCTTGCCAGCCACGATGGAGCCCTGGGGTCATGCGAGTGGCGGGGAGAGAGAGGAGGGGTACATGGCAGATATCCTCATATCACAAGAAAAAGAAAGGTTTAAGAGGAATATAATAAACTCTCAGGTTTTCTATCAAACGAAGACTGTGGGTCTGATGCCTACTGAGAAGTTTGTTTTGCCAGTTTATCCAAAGTCACTGTTTTATTTACCAAACGATAAACCTAGATCTTGCAGACAGATCCAGCTCTGAATATATAATCATCCAGAAGCAAAATACACAACACAAAGCAGTTAGCTGTACGTACCTTGCAGCACGGACACCACAAAGTATACAGAGTTGGCTCTTCATTCTTCTGTGTTCTATTATTAGTCCATTTCATATTGTTGCTACGCACATCAGCTGGCGTCTGGTGACGTAGACTTGAGGTGATTTTAGTGTGTGATCATTTTCTGGAAGTTAACCTTTGTGGGCAGCAGATCTCTGAAAACTAGATGTAGGGGGCGCCCGGGATTGAACCGGGGACCTCTCGATCTGCAGTCGAATGCTCTACCACTGAGCTACACCCCCATCTGCTGAGTGTCATGTGATCGTACCTACAACACTGTGCATGATTCCCTTACAAAGGTAACAGACGCCTAACCTTAGAGCGTTCTTCAGTAATGGAAAGCGGGACACATTTGACGAGACTCCTGAAGAACTTGTACTGAGCACAGTGAAAAATTGAACAAACTTTTGAGTTGAGTGAGACGAGTAGAGACAAGTTGCTGCTGCTGGTATGAGTTCAGACCCTCACTGGAAATGACTTTCAGTATAAACCGGATATTTGTAACGTCCATAAATGTTATTTGTTGTTGAAACACCTCATTCATTTCAGCAGCCAGACACACATCAGTCACGGTGGAAATCATGGAATCATGCGTTACTATAAACCAGGTAAAGTATTTGCGTACCCATATAGTGTGTATTGGATATATGACACTAACAGTTGGCGTCTAACTTGTGAGTATCACTGTAAAAGCAATTATTCATCACTGGTCCAGCACATAGACACAAGGATCATTCATGCAGTACAAATCATCTTGAGGAGCGAAAAACACGACGTGTAATTTGGCGTCGACCAGACACGCTATTCCCCCAGTATCATGGGATACGATCCTGAGCACTTCCAAGACCCAGCCACCCGGCCGACCAAGAGACCCAGCCACCCGGCCGACCAGGAGAGCCAGCCGCCCGGCCGACCAAGATAGCAAGCCACCCGGACGACCAGGAGAGCCAGCCACCCGGCCGACCAAGAAAGCCAGCCACCAGGTCGACCAGGAGAACAAGCCACCCGGCCGGCCAGGAGAACCAGCCACCCGGCCGACCACGAGAGACAGCCACCCGGCCGACCACGAGAGCCAGCCACTCAACGACACTGGCAGGGACGCAGTAGGAGCCACGACGCGGCGCCCCTGTCCCGTCCACAACCTGGTGGTGGGGTGGTGATGATCTTCCCGAGTACTTCGGGTACAAGGACCACCTGCCTAACGAGCACCGGAACCTGCCGTTATTGGCCAGCGCTTCATGGTAGACTTGGAGAGGACAAGGCCATGAGAACCATCTACATTACGGCCTCAGGAATCCTGTCCTCGCTCACCTGTCGTCGTGACCTCCTGTTACCAACTGTTGTTACCAGTTAGTGTCGTGCTCCTGACCGAGGACCATGGAGCCAGAAGTGCGGGTCGCCAGCAACATAAACTCGTGAACAATGGATGATAGTTCATGTCTCCCGCGGCCTCCTGAATCTCAGGACGAGGCTGAGTAATGGATGTAGACGAGCCAAGCGTTCATCTCCTCCACATTGACGGCAGAGAAACTAGTCTTAGCCAGTGCCTCCTTCGTAGAGAAGACGGCGTGTGCTTGAACGGGATGGGCAGCCTTGCCAGCCACGATGGAGCTCTTGTGTCATGCAAGTGGCGGGGAGAGAGAAGCAGAGTCGCACGTGGCAAAGATCAAGTCATATCACGAGAAAAAAATGGTTTGAGAGGAATATAATAAACTCTCATTTTCTCTCAGACGAAAACTGTGGGTCTGATGCCTACTGAGAAGTTTGTTTTATCAGTTTATCCAAAAACACTGTTTCATTTACCAAACAATAAACCTAGATCTTGCAAACAGATCCAGCTCTGAATATATAATCATCCAGAAGCAAAATACACAACACAAAGCAGTTAGCTGTACGTACCTTGCAGCACGGACACCACAAAGTATACAGAGTTGGCTCTTCATTCTTCTGTGTTCTATTATTAGTCCATTTCATATTGTTGCTACGCACATCAGCTGGCGTCTGGTGACGTAGACTTGAGGTGAGTTTAGTGTGTGATCATTTTCTGGAAGTTAACCTTTGTGGGCAACAGATCTCTGAAAACTAGACGTAGGGGGCGCCCGGGATTGAACCGGGGACCTCTCGATCTGCAGTCGAATGCTCTACCACTGAGCTACACCCCCATCTGCTGGGTGTAATGTGATAGTATCTGCAACATTGTGTATGATTCTCTTACAAGGGTAACAGACGCCTAACCTTAGAGCGTTCTTCAGTAATGGCAAGCGGGACATTTGACGAGACTCCTGAAGAACTTGTACTGAGCACAGTGAAAAATTGAACAAACTTTTGAGTTGAGTGAGACGAGTAGAGGCAAGTCGCTGCTGCCGGTATGAGTTCAGACCCTCACTGGAAATGACTTTCAGTATAAACCGGATATTTGTATCGTTCCATAAATGTTTTTTGTTGTTGAAACACCTCATTCATTTCAGCGTCCAGACACACGTCAGTCACAGTGGAAATCATGGAATCATGTGTCACTATAAACCGGGTAAAGTATTTACGTGCCCATATAGTGTGTATTGGGTATATGACACTAACAGTTGGCGTCTAACTTGATGAGTATCACTGTAAAAGCAATTATTCATCACTGGTCCAGCACAGAGACACAAGGATCATTCATGCAATACAAATCATCTTGAGGAGCGAAAAACATGAGGTGTAATGTGGCAGCGACCAGACATGCTAGTCCCACAGTATCATGGGATACGATCCTGAGCACTTCCAATACACACCCACCCGGCCGACCAGGAGAGCCAGCCACCCGGCCGACCAGGAGAACCAACCACCTAGCCGGCCAGTAGAACCAGCCACCCGGCCGACCAGGAGAACCAGCCACCCTGCCGGCCAGGAGAGCCAGCCACTCGACGACACTGGCAGGGACGCAGTTGAAACCGCGTCGCGGCGCCCCTGCCCCGTCCACAACCTGGTGGTGGGGTGGTGGTGATCTTCCCGAGTACTTCGGGTACAAGGACCACCTGCCTAATGAGCAGCGGAACCTGCCGTTATTGGCCAGCGCTTCATGGTAGACTTGGAGAGGACAAGGCCACGAGAACCATCTACATTACGCCCTCAGGAATCCTGTCCTCGCTCACCTGTCGTCGTGACCTCCTGTTACCAACTGTTGTTACCAGTTAGTGTCGTGCTCCTGACCGACGACCATGGAGCCAGAAGTGCGGGTCGTCAGCAACATAAACTCGTGAACAATGGATGATAGTTCATGTCTCGCGCGTCCTCCTGAATCTCAGGACGAGGCTGAGTAATGGATGTGCACGAGCCAAGCGTTCATCTCCTCCACGTTGACGGCAGAGAAACTAGTCTTAGCCAGTGCCTCCTTCGTAGAGAAGATGGCGTGTGCTTGGACGGGATGGGCAACCTTGCCAGCCACGATGGAGCCCTGGGGTCATGCGAGTGGCGGGGAGAGAGAGGAGGGGTACATGGCAGATATCCTCATATCACAAGAAAAAGAAAGATTTAAGAGGAATATAATAACCTCAGGTTTTCTATCAAACGAAGACTGTGGGTCTGATGCCTACTGAGAAGTTTGTTTTGCCAGTTTATCCAAAGTCACTGTTTTATTTACCAAACGATAAACCTAGATCTTGCAGACAGATCCAGCTCTGAATATATAATCATCCAGAAGCAAAATACACAACACAAAGCAGTTAGCTGTACGTACCTTGCAGCACGGACACCACAAAGTATACAGAGTTGGCTCTTCATTCTTCTGTGTTCTATTATTAGTCCATTTCATATTGTTGCTACGCACATCAGCTGGCGTCTGGTGACGTAGACTTGAGGTGATTTTAGTGTGTGATCATTTTCTGGAAGTTAACCTTTGTGGGCAGCAGATCTCTGAAAACTAGATGTAGGGGGCGCCCGGGATTGAACCGGGGACCTCTCGATCTGCAGTCGAATGCTCTACCACTGAGCTACACCCCCATCTGCTGAGTGTCATGTGATCGTACCTACAACACTGTGCATGATTCCCTTACAAAGGTAACAGACGCCTAACCTTAGAGCGTTCTTCAGTAATGGAAAGCGGGACACATTTGACGAGACCCCTGAAGAACTTGTACTGAGCACAGTGAAAAATTGAACGAACTTTTGAGTTGAATGAGACGAGTAGAGACAAGTTGCTGCTGCTGGTATGAGTTCAGACCCTCACTGGAAATGCCTTTCAGTATAAACCGGATATTTGTAACGCGCAATAAATGTTATTTGTTGTTGAAACACCTCATTCATTTCACCAGCCAGACACACATCAGTCACGGTGGAAATCATGGAATCATGCGTTACTATAAACCAGGTAAAGTATTTGCGTACCCATATAGTGTGTATTGGATATATGACACTAACAGTTGGCGTCTAACTTGTGAGTATCACTGTAAAAGCAATTATTCATCACTGGTCCAGCACATAGACACAAGGATCATTCATGCAGTACAAATCATCTTGAGGAGCGAAAAACACGACGTGTAATTTGGCGTCGACCAGACACGCTATTCCCCCAGTATCATGGGATACGATCCTGAGCACTTCCAAGAGACAGCCACCCGGCCGACCAAGAGACCCAGCAACCCGGCCGACCAAGAGACCCAGCCACCCGGCCGACCAGGAGAGCCAGCCGCCCGGCCGACCAAGATAGCAAGCCACCCGGACGACCAGGAGAGCCAGCCACCCGGCCGACCAAGAAAGCCAGCCACCAGGTCGACCAGGAGAACAAGCCACCCGGCCGGCCAGGAGAACCAGCCACCCGGCCGACCACGAGAGACAGCCACCCGGCCGACCACGAGAGCCAGCCACTCAACGACACTGGCAGGGACGCAGTAGGAGCCACGACGCGGCGCCCCTGTCCCGTCCACAACCTGGTGGTGGGGTGGTGATGATCTTCCCGAGTACTTCGGGTACAAGGACCACCTGCCTAACGAGCACCGGAACCTGCCGTTATTGGCCAGCGCTTCATGGTAGACTTGGAGAGGACAAGGCCATGAGAACCATCTACATTACGGCCTCAGGAATCCTGTCCTCGCTCACCTGTCGTCGTGACCTCCTGTTACCAACTGTTGTTACCAGTTAGTGTCGTGCTCCTGACCGAGGACCATGGAGCCAGAAGTGCGGGTCGCCAGCAACATAAACTCGTGAACAATGGATGATAGTTCATGTCTCCCGCGGCCTCCTGAATCTCAGGACGAGGCTGAGTAATGGATGTAGACGAGCCAAGCGTTCATCTCCTCCACATTGACGGCAGAGAAACTAGTCTTAGCCAGTGCCTCCTTCGTAGAGAAGACGGCGTGTGCTTGAACGGGATGGGCAGCCTTGCCAGCCACGATGGAGCTCTTGTGTCATGCAAGTGGCGGGGAGAGAGAAGCAGAGTCGCACGTGGCAAAGATCAAGTCATATCACGAGAAAAAAATGGTTTGAGAGGAATATAATAAACTCTCATTTTCTCTCAGACGAAAACTGTGGGTCTGATGCCTACTGAGAAGTTTGTTTTATCAGTTTATCCAAAAACACTGTTTCATTTACCAAACAATAAACCTAGATCTTGCAAACAGATCCAGCTCTGAATATATAATCATCCAGAAGCAAAATACACAACACAAAGCAGTTAGCTGTACGTACCTTGCAGCACGGACACCACAAAGTATACAGAGTTGGCTCTTCATTCTTCTGTGTTCTATTATTAGTCCATTTCATATTGTTGCTACGCACATCAGCTGGCGTCTGGTGACGTAGACTTGAGGTGAGTTTAGTGTGTGATCATTTTCTGGAAGTTAACCTTTGTGGGCAACAGATCTCTGAAAACTAGATGTAGGGGGCGCCCGGGATTGAACCGGGGACCTCTCGATCTGCAGTCGAATGCTCTACCACTGAGCTACACCCCCATCTGCTGGGTGTAATGTGATAGTATCTGCAACATTGTGTATGATTCTCTTACAAGGGTAACAGACGCCTAACCTTAGAGCGTTCTTCAGTAATGGCAAGCGGGACATTTGACGAGACTCCTGAAGAACTTGTACTGAGCACAGTGAAAAATTGAACAAACTTTTGAGTTGAGTGAGACGAGTAGAGGCAAGTCGCTGCTGCCGGTATGAGTTCAGACCCTCACTGGAAATGACTTTCAGTATAAACCGGATATTTGTATCGTTCCATAAATGTTTTTTGTTGTTGAAACACCTCATTCATTTCAGCGTCCAGACACACGTCAGTCACAGTGGAAATCATGGAATCATGTGTTACTATAAACCGGGTAAAGTATTTACGTGCCCATATAGTGTGTATTGGGTATATGACACTAACAGTTGGCGTCTAACTTGATGAGTATCACTGTAAAAGCAATTATTCATCACTGGTCCAGCACAGAGACACAAGGATCATTCATGCAATACAAATCATCTTGAGGAGCGAAAAACATGAGGTGTAATGTGGCGGTGACCAGACACGCTAGTCCCCCAGTATCATGGGATACGATCCTGAGCACTTCCAAGACACACCCACCCGGCCGACCAGGAGAGCCAGCCACCCGGCCGACCAGGAGAACCAACCACCTAGCCGGCCAGTAGAACCAGCCACCCGGCCGACCAGGAGAACCAGCCACCCTGCCGGCCAGGAGAGCCAGCCACTCGACGACACTGGCAGGGACGCAGTTGAAACCGCGTCGCGGCGCCCCTGCCCCGTCCACAACCTGGTGGTGGGGTGGTGGTGATCTTCCCGAGTACTTCGGGTACAAGGACCACCTGCCTAATGAGCAGCGGAACCTGCCGTTATTGGCCAGCGCTTCATGGTAGACTTGGAGAGGACAAGGCCACGAGAACCATCTACATTACGCCCTCAGGAATCCTGTCCTCGCTCACCTGTCGTCGTGACCTCCTGTTACCAACTGTTGTTACCAGTTAGTGTCGTGCTCCTGACCGACGACCATGGAGCCAGAAGTGCGGGTCGTCAGCAACATAAACTCGTGAACAATGGATGATAGTTCATGTCTCGCGCGTCCTCCTGAATCTCAGGACGAGGCTGAGTAATGGATGTGCACGAGCCAAGCGTTCATCTCCTCCACGTTGACGGCAGAGAAACTAGTCTTAGCCAGTGCCTCCTTCGTAGAGAAGATGGCGTGTGCTTGGACGGGATGGGCAACCTTGCCAGCCACGATGGAGCCCTGGGGTCATGCGAGTGGCGGGGAGAGAGAGGAGGGGTACATGGCAGATATCCTCATATCACAAGAAAAAGAAAGGTTTAAGAGGAATATAATAAACTCTCAGGTTTTCTATCAAACGAAGACTGTGGGTCTGATGCCTACTGAGAAGTTTGTTTTGCCAGTTTATCCAAAGTCACTGTTTTATTTACCAAACGATAAACCTAGATCTTGCAGACAGATCCAGCTCTGAATATATAATCATCCAGAAGCAAAATACACAACACAAAGCAGTTAGCTGTACGTACCTTGCAGCACGGACACAACAAAGTATACAGAGTTGGCTCTTCATTCTTCTGTGTTCTATTATTAGTCCATTTCATATTGTTGCTACGCACATCAGCTGGCGTCTGGTGACGTAGACTTGAGGTGATTTTAGTGTGTGATCATTTTCTGGAAGTTAACCTTTGTGGGCAGCAGATCTCTGAAAACTAGATGTAGGGGGCGCCCGGGATTGAACCGGGGACCTCTCAATCTGCAGTCGAATGCTCTACCACTGAGCTACACCCCCATCTGCTGAGTGTCATGTGATCGTACCTACAACACTGTGCATGATTCCCTTACAAAGGTAACAGACGCCTAACCTTAGAGCGTTCTTCAGTAATGGAAAGCGGGACACATTTGACGAGACCCCTGAAGAACTTGTACTGAGCACAGTGAAAAATTGAACGAACTTTTGAGTTGAATGAGACGAGTAGAGACAAGTTGCTGCTGCTGGTATGAGTTCAGACCCTCACTGGAAATGCCTTTCAGTATAAACCGGATATTTGTAACGCGCAATAAATGTTATTTGTTGTTGAAACACCTCATTCATTTCACCAGCCAGACACACATCAGTCACGGTGGAAATCATGGAATCATGCGTTACTATAAACCAGGTAAAGTATTTGCGTACCCATATAGTGTGTATTGGATATATGACACTAACAGTTGGCGTCTAACTTGTGAGTATCACTGTAAAAGCAATTATTCATCACTGGTCCAGCACATAGACACAAGGATCATTCATGCAGTACAAATCATCTTGAGGAGCGAAAAACACGACGTGTAATTTGGCGTCGACCAGACACGCTATTCCCCCAGTATCATGGGATACGATCCTGAGCACTTCCAAGACCCAGCCACCCGGCCGACCAAGAGACCCAGCCACCCGGCCGACCAAGAGACCCAGCCACCCGGCCGACCAGGAGAGCCAGCCGCCCGGCCGACCAAGATAGCAAGCCACCCGGACGACCAGGAGAGCCAGCCACCCGGCCGACCAAGAAAGCCAGCCACCAGGTCGACCAGGAGAACAAGCCACCCGGCCGGCCAGGAGAACCAGCCACCCGGCCGACCACGAGAGACAGCCACCCGGCCGACCACGAGAGCCAGCCACTCAACGACACTGGCAGGGACGCAGTAGGAGCCACGACGCGGCGCCCCTGTCCCGTCCACAACCTGGTGGTGGGGTGGTGATGATCTTCCCGAGTACTTCGGGTGCAAGGACCGCCTGCCTAACGAGCACCGGAACCTGCCGTTATTGGCCAGCGCTTCATGGTAGACTTGGAGAGGACAAGGCCATGAGAACCATCTACATTACGGCCTCAGGAATCCTGTCCTCGCTCACCTGTCGTCGTGACCTCCCGTTACCAACTGTTGTTACCAGTTAGTGTCGTGCTCCTGACCGAGGACCATGGAGCCAGAAGTGCGGGTCGCCAGCAACATAAACTCGTGAACAATGGATGATAGTTCATGTCTCCCGCGGCCTCCTGAATCTCAGGACGAGGCTGAGTAATGGATGTAGACGAGCCAAGCGTTCATCTCCACATTGACGGCAGAGAAACTAGTCTTAGCCAGTGCCTCCTTCGTAGAGAAGACGGCGTGTGCTTGAACGGGATGGGCAGCCTTGCCAGCCACGATGGAGCTCTTGTGTCATGCAAGTGGCGGGGAGAGAGAAGCAGAGTCGCACGTGGCAAAGATCAAGTCATATCACGAGAAAAAAATGGTTTGAGAGGAATATAATAAACTCTCATTTTCTCTCAGACGAAAACTGTGGGTCTGATGCCTACCAAACAATAAACCTAGATCTTGCAAACAGATCCAGCTCTGAATATATAATCATCCAGAAGCAAAATACACAACACAAAGCAGTTAGCTGTACGTACCTTGCAGCACGGACACCACAAAGTATACAGAGTTGGCTCTTCATTCTTCTGTGTTCTATTATTAGTCCATTTCATATTGTTGCTACGCACTTCAGCTGGCGTCTGGTGACGTAGACTTGAGGTGAGTTTAGTGTGTGATCATTTTCTGGAAGTTAACCTTTGTGGGCAACAGATCTCTGAAAACTAGACGTAGGGGGCGCCCGGGATTGAACCGGGGACCTCTCGATCTGCAGTCGAATGCTCTACCACTGAGCTACACCCCCATCTGCTGGGTGTAATGTGATAGTATCTGCAACATTATGTATGATTCTCTTACAAGGGTAACAGACGCCTAACCTTAGAGTGTTCTTCAGTAATGGCAAGCGGGACATTTGACGAGACTCCTGAAGAACTTGTACTGAGCACAGTGAAAAATTGAACAAACTTTTGAGTTGAGTGAGACGAGTAGAGGCAAGTCGCTGCTGCCGGTATGAGTTCAGACCCTCACTGGAAATGACTTTCAGTATAAACCGGATATTTGTATCGTTCCATAAATGTTTTTTGTTGTTGAAACACCTCATTCATTTCAGCGTCCAGACACACGTCAGTCACAGTGGAAATCATGGAATCATGTGTCACTATAAACCAGGTAAAGTATTTACGTGCCTATATAGTGTGTATTGGGTATATGACACTAACAGTTGGCGTCTAACTTGATGATTATCACTGTAAAAGCAATTATTCATCACTGGTCCAGCACATAGACACAAGGATCATTCATGCAATACAAATCAATTTGAGGAGCGAAAAACATGAGTGTGTATGTGGCAGCGACCAGACATGCTAGTCCCACAGTATCATGGGATACGATCCTGAGCACTTCCAAGACACACCCACCCGGCCGACCAGGAGAGCCAGCCACCCGGCCGACCAGGAGAACCAACCACCTAGCCGGCCAGTAGAACCAGCCACCCGGCCGACCAGGAGAACCAGCCACCCTGCCGGCCAGGAGAGCCAGCCACTCGACGACACTGGCAGGGACGCAGTTGAAACCGCGTCGCGGCGCCCCTGCCCCGTCCACAACCTGGTGGTGGGGTGGTGGTGATCTTCCCGAGTACTTCGGGTACAAGGACCACCTGCCTAATGAGCAGCGGAACCTGCCGTTATTGGCCAGCGCTTCATGGTAGACTTGGAGAGGACAATGCCACGAGAACCATCTACATTACGCCCTCAGGAATCCTGTCCTCGCTCACCTGTCGTCGTGACCTCCTGTTACCAACTGTTGTTACCAGTTAGTGTCGTGCTCCTGACCGACGACCATGGAGCCAGAAGTGCGGGTCGTCAGCAACATAAACTCGTGAACAATGGATGATAGTTCATGTCTCGCGCGTCCTCCTGAATCTCAGGACGAGGCTGAGTAATGGATGTGCACGAGCCAAGCGTTCATCTCCTCCACGTTGACGGCAGAGAAACTAGTCTTAGCCAGTGCCTCCTTCGTAGAGAAGATGGCGTGTGCTTGGACGGGATGGGCAACCTTGCCAGCCACGATGGAGCCCTGGGGTCATGCGAGTGGCGGGGAGAGAGAGGAGGGGTACATGGCAGATATCCTCATATCACAAGAAAAAGAAAGGTTTAAGAGGAATATAATAAACTCTCAGGTTTTCTATCAAACGAAGACTGTGGATCTGATGCCTACTGAGAAGTTTGTTTTGCCAGTTTATCCATAGTCACTGTTTTATTTACCAAATGATAAACCTAGATCTTGCAGACAGATCCAGCTCTGAATATATAAAAATCCAGAAGCAAAATACACAACACAAAGCAGTTAGCTGTACGTACCTTGCAGCACGGACACCACAAAGTATACAGAGTTGGCTCTTCATTCTTCTGTGTTCTATTATTAGTCCATTTCATATTGTTGCTACGCACATCAGCTGGCGTCTGGTGACGTAGACTTGAGGTGATTTTAGTGTGTGATCATTCTCTGGAAGTTAACCTTTGTGGGCAGCAGATCTCTGAAAACTAGATGTAGGGGGCGCCCGGGATTGAACCGGGGACCTCTCGATCTGCAGTCGAATGCTCTACCACTGAGCTACACCCCCATCTGCTGAGTGTCATGTGATCGTACCTAAAACACTGTGCATGATTCCCTTACAAAGGTAACAGACGCCTAACCTTAGAGCGTTCTTCAGTAATGGAAAGCGGGACACATTTGACGAGACCCCTGAAGAACTTGTACTGAGCACAGTGAAAAATTGAACGAACTTTTGAGTTGAATGAGACGAGTAGAGACAAGTTGCTGCTGCTGGTATGAGTTCAGACCCTCACTGGAAATGCCTTTCAGTATAAACCGGATATTTGTAACGCGCAATAAATGTTATTTGTTGTTGAAACACCTCATTCATTTCACCAGCCAGACACACATCAGTCACGGTGGAAATCATGGAATCATGCGTTACTATAAACCAGGTAAAGTATTTGCGTACCCATATAGTGTGTATTGGATATATGACACTAACAGTTGGCGTCTAACTTGTGAGTATCACTGTAAAAGCAATTATTCATCACTGGTCCAGCACATAGACACAAGGATCATTCATGCAGTACAAATCATCTTGAGGAGCGAAAAACACGACGTGTAATTTGGCGTCGACCAGACACGCTATTCCCCCAGTATCATGGGATACGATCCTGAGCACTTCCAAGAGACAGCCACCCGGCCGACCAAGAGACCCAGCCACCCGGCCGACCAAGAGACCCAGCCACCCGGCCGACCAGGAGAGCCAGCCGCCCGGCCGACCAAGATAGCAAGCCACCCGGACGACCAGGAGAGCCAGCCACCCGGCCGACCAAGAAAGCCAGCCACCAGGTCGACCAGGAGAACAAGCCACCCGGCCGGCCAGGAGAACCAGCCACCCGGCCGACCACGAGAGACAGCCACCCGGCCGACCACGAGAGCCAGCCACTCAACGACACTGGCAGGGACGCAGTAGGAGCCACGACGCGGCGCCCCTGTCCCGTCCACAACCTGGTGGTGGGGTGGTGATGATCTTCCCGAGTACTTCGGGTGCAAGGACCGCCTGCCTAACGAGCACCGGAACCTGCCGTTATTGGCCAGCGCTTCATGGTAGACTTGGAGAGGACAAGGCCATGAGAACCATCTACATTACGGCCTCAGGAATCCTGTCCTCGCTCACCTGTCGTCGTGACCTCCTGTTACCAACTGTTGTTACCAGTTAGTGTCGTGCTCCTGACCGAGGACCATGGAGCCAGAAGTGCGGGTCGCCAGCAACATAAACTCGTGAACAATGGATGATAGTTCATGTCTCCCGCGGCCTCCTGAATCTCAGGACGAGGCTGAGTAATGGATGTAGACGAGCCAAGCGTTCATCTCCTCCACATTGACGGCAGAGAAACTAGTCTTAGCCAGTGCCTCCTTCGTAAAGAAGACGGCGTGTGCTTGAACGGGATGGGCAGCCTTGCCAGCCACGATGGAGCTCTTGTGTCATGCAAGTGGCGGGGAGAGAGAAGCAGAGTCGCACGTGGCAAAGATCAAGTCATATCACGAGAAAAAAATGGTTTGAGAGGAATAAAATAAACTCTCATTTTCTCTCAGACGAAAACTGTGGGTCTGATGCCTACTGAGAAGTTTGTTTTATCAGTTTATCCAAAAACACTGTTTCATTTACCAAACAATAAACCTAGATCTTGCAAACAGATCCAGCTCTGAATATATAATCATCCAGAAGCAAAATACACAACACAAAGCAGTTAGCTGTACGTACCTTGCAGCACGGACACCACAAAGTATACAGAGTTGGCTCTTCATTCTTCTGTGTTCTATTATTAGTCCATTTCATATTGTTGCTACGCACATCAGCTGGCGTCTGGTGACGTAGACTTGAGGTGAGTTTAGTGTGTGATCATTTTCTGGAAGTTAACCTTTGTGGGCAACAGATCTCTGAAAACTAGACGTAGGGGGCGCCCGGGATTGAACCGGGGACCTCTCGATCTGCAGTCGAATGCTCTACCACTGAGCTACACCCCCATCTGCTGGGTGTAATGTGATAGTATCTGCAACATTGTGTATGATTCTCTTACAAGGGTAACAGACGCCTAACCTTAGAGCGTTCTTCAGTAATGGCAAGCGGGACATTTGACGAGACTCCTGAAGAACTTGTACTGAGCACAGTGAAAAATTGAACAAACTTTTGAGTTGAGTGAGACGAGTAGAGGCAAGTCGCTGCTGCCGGTATGAGTTCAGACCCTCACTGGAAATGACTTTCAGTATAAACCGGATATTTGTATCGTTCCATAAATGTTTTTTATTGTTGAAACACCTCATTCATTTCAGCGTCCAGACACACGTCAGTCACAGTGGAAATCATGGAATCATGTGTCACTATAAACCAGGTAAAGTATTTACGTGCCCATATAGTGTGTATTGGGTATATGACACTAACAGTTGGCGTCTAACTTGATGATTATCACTATAAAAGCAATTATTCATCACTGGTCCAGCACAGAGACACAAGGATCATTCATGCAATACAAATCAATTTGAGGAGCGAAAAACATGAGTGTGTATGTGGCAGCGACCAGACATGCTAGTCCCACAGTATCATGGGATACGATCCTGAGCACTTCCAAGACACACCCACCCGGCCGACCAGGAGAGCCAGCCACCCGGCCGACCAGGAGAACCAACCACCCGCCCAGGAGAACCAGCCACCCACCCGACCAGGAGAACCACCCGGCCAGGAGAACCAGCCACCCGGCCGACCAGGAGAACCAGCCACCCGGCCGGCCAGGAGAGCCAGCCACTCGACGACACTGGCAGGGACGCAGTTGAAGCCGCGTCGCGGCGCCCCTGTCCCGTCCACAACCTGATGGTGGGGTGGTGATGATCTTCCCGAGTACTTCGGGTACAAGGACCACCTTCCTAACGAGCAGCGGAACCTGCCGCTATTGACCAGCGCTTCATGGTAGACTTGGAGAGGACAAGGCCACGAGAACCATCTACATTACGGCCTCAGGAATCCTGTCCTCGCTCACCTGTCGTCGTGACCTCCTGTTACCAACTGTTGTTACCAGTTAGTGTCGTGCTCCTGACCGAGGACCATGGAGCCATAAGTGCGGGTCGTCAGCAACATAAACTCGTGAACAATGGATGATAGTTCATGTCTCCCGCGTCCTCCTGAATCTCAGGACGAGGCTGAGTAATGGATGTACAGGAGCCAAGCGTTCATCTCCTCCACGTTGACGGCAGAGAACCTAGTCTTAGCCAGTGCCTCCTTCGTAGAGAAGATGGCGTGTGCTTGAACGGGATGGGCAGCCTTGCCATCCACGATGGAGCTCTTGGGTCATGCGAGAGGCGGGGAGAGAGGAGCAGAGTCGCACGTGGCAAAGACCAAGTCATATCACGAGAAAAAAATGGTTTGAGAGGAATATAATAAACTCTCATTTTCTCTCAGACGAAAACTGTGGGTCTGATGCCTACTGAGAAGTTTGTTTTATGAGTTTATCCAAAAACACTGTTTCATTTACCAAACAATGAACCTAGATCTTGCAGACAGATCAAGCTCTGAATATGTGATTATCAAGAAGCAAAATATACAACACAAACCAGTTAACTGTACGTACCTTGCAGCGCGGACACCACAAAGTATACAGAGTTGGCTCTTCATTCTTCTGTGTTCTATTATTAGTCCATTTCATATTGTTGCTACGCACATCAGCTGGCGTCTGGTGACGTAGACTTGAGGTGAGTTTAGTGCGTGATCATTTTCTGGAAGTTTACCTTTGTGGGCAACAGATCTCTGAAAACTACCTTTGTGGGCAACAGATCTCTGAAAACTACCTTTGTGGGCAACAGATCTCTGAAAACTAGATGTAGGGGGCGCCCGGGATTGAACCAGGGACCTCTCGATCTGCAGTCGAATGCTCTACCACTGAGCTACACCCCCATCTGCTGGGCGTAATGTGATCGTTTCTGCAACACTGTGCATGATTCCCATACAAGGGTAACAGACGCCTAACCTTAGAGCATTCTTCAGTAATGGCAAGCGGGACATTTGACGAGACTCCTGAAGAACTTTTACTGAGCACAGTGAAAAATTGAACGAACTTTTGAGTTGAGTGAGACGAGTAGAGACAAGTCGCTGCTGCCGGTATGAGTTCAGACCCTCACTGGAAATGACTTTCAGTATAAACCGGATATTTGTAATGTTCCATAAATGTTATTTGTTGTTGAAACACCTCGTTCATTTCAGCGTCCAGACACACGTCAGTCACAGTGGAAATCATGGAATCATGTGTTACTATAAACCGGGTAAAGTATTTACGTGCCCATATAGTGTGTATTGGGTATATGACACTAACAGTTGGCGTCTAACTTGATGAGTATCACTGTAAAAGCAATTATTCATCACTGGTCCAGCACATAGACACAAGGATCATTCATGCAATACAAATCATCTTGAGGAGCGAAAAACATGAGGTGTAATGTGGCGGTGACCAGACACGCTATTCCCCCAGTATCATGGGATACGATCCAAAGCACTTCCAAGACACAGCCACCCGGCCGACCAGAAGAGCCAGCCACCCGGCCGACCAGAAGAGCCAGCCACCCGGCCGACCAGGAGAGCCCGCCACCCGGCCGACCAGGAGAACCAGCCACCCGGCCGACCAGGAGAGCCATCCACTCGACGTCACTGGTTGGGACGCAGTAGGAGCAACGACGCGGCGCCCCTGTCCCGTCCACAACCTGGTGGTGGGGTGGTGGTGATCTTCCCGAGTACTTCGGGTACAAGGACCACCTGCCTAACGAGCATCGGAACCTGCCGTTATTGGCCAGCGCTTCATGGTAGACTTGGAGAGGACAAGGCCACGAGAACCATCTACATTACGCCCTCAGGAATCCTGTCCTCGCTCACCTGTCGTCGTGACCTCCTGTTACCAACTGTTGTTACCAGTTAGTGTCGTGCTCCTGACCGAGGACCATGGAGCCAGAAGTGCGGGTCGCCAGCAACATAAACTCGTGAACAATGGATGATAGTTCATGTCTCCCGCGGCCTCCTGAATCTCAGGACGAGGCTGAGTAATGGATGTACAGGAGCCAAGCGTTCATCTCCTCCACGTTGACGGCAGAAAACCTAGTCTTAGCCAGTGCCTCCTTCGTAGAGAAGATGGCGTGTACTTGGATGGGATGGGCAACCTTGCCAGCCAGGATGGAGCTTGGTGTAACGGTTAATTACTGATTTATGAGTCATGCGATTGGCAGGGCGAGAGAGAGAAGCAGAAGGGGCGCGTGGCAGAGATCAAGTTGCCTGAAATGGTAAAGGTGTAAGAAAATATGATTAACTCATGTTTTCGCTTTCAAACGAAACCTGAGGATGGGATGCCTACTGAGAAGTTTGTCAGTGTATCCAAAAAATTGTTTCATTTACCAAACAATAAACCTAGATCTTGCAGATAGTCCAGCTCTGAATATATAATCATCCAGAAGCAAAAATACACAGCACAAACCAGTTAGCTGTACGTACCTTGCAGCACGGACACCACAAAGTATACAGAGTTGGCTCTTCATTCTTCTGTGTTCTATTATTAGTCCATTTCATATTGTTGCTACGCACATCAGCTGGCGTCTGGTGACGTAGACTTGAGGTGAGTTTAGTGTGTGATCATTTTCTGGAAGTTAACCTTTGTGGGCAACAGATCTCTGAAAACTAGATGTAGGGGGCGCCCGGGTTTGAACCGGGGACCTCTCGATCTGCAGTCGAATGCTCTACCACTGAGCTACACCCCCATCTGCTGGGTGTAATGTGATCGTATCTGCAACGCTGTGCATGAATCCCTAACAAGGGAGCGGGGTCATGAAATCCTCCCCTCCCGTTTTTTAGTCTTCCAAAAGAAGGAACAGAGAAGGGGCCATGTGAGGGTATTTCCTCTAAGGCTCAGTCCTGTTTTTAACGCTACCTCGCCGACACGTGAAATGGCGAATATATATATATATATATATATATATATATATATATATATATATATATATATATATATATATATATATATATTATTTTTTTTTTTTTATTATACTTTGTCGCTGTCTCCCGCGTTTGCGAGGTAGCGCAAGGAAACAGACGAAAGAAATGGCCCAACCCCCCCCCCCATACACATGTATATACATATATACATACGTCCACACACGCAAATATACACACCTACACAGCTTTCCATGGTTTACCCCAGACGCTTCACATGCCTTGATTCAATCCACTGACAGCACGTCAACCCCGGTATTCCACATCGCTCCAATTCACTCTATTCCTTGCCCTCCTTTCACCCTCCTGCATGTTCAGGCCCCGATCACACAAAATCTTTTTCACTCCATCTTTCCACCTCCAATTTGGTCTCCCTCTTCTCCTCGTTCCCTCCACCTCCGACACATATATCCTCTTGGTCAATATTTCCTCACTCATTCTCTCCATGTGCCCAAACCACTTCAAAACACCCTCTTCTGCTCTCTCAACCACGCTCTTTTTATTTCCACACATCTCTCTTACCCTTACGTTACTCACTCGATCAAACCACCTCACACCACACATTGTCCTCAAACATCTCATTTCCAGCACATCCATCCTCCTGCGCACAACTCTATATATAGCCCACGCCTCGCAACCATACAACATTGTTGGAACCACTATTCCTTCAAACATACCCATTTTTGCTTTCCGAGATAATGTTCTCGACTTCCACATATTCTTCAAGGCCCCCAGAATTTTCGCCCCCTCCCCCACCCTATGATCCACTTCCGCTTCCATGGTTCCATCCGCTGCCAGATCCACTCCCAGATATCTAAAACACTTGACTTCCTCCAGTTTTTCTCCATTCAAACTCACCTCCCAATTGACTTGACCCTCAACCCTACTGTACCTAATAACCTTGCTCTTATTCACATTTACTCTTAACTTTCTTCTTCCACACACTTTACCAAACTCAGTCACCAGCTTCTGCAGTTTCTCACATGAATCAGCCACCAGCGCTGTATCATCAGCGAACAACAACTGACTCACTTCCCAAGCTCTCTCATCCCCAACAGACTTCATACTTGCGCCTCTTTCCAAAACTCTTGCATTTATCTCTGGGGATAGGGGAGAAAGAATACTTCCCACGTATTCCCTGCGTGTCGTAGAAGGCGACTAAAAGGGAAGGGAGCGGGGGGCTGGAAATCCTCCCCTCTCGTTTTTTTTTTAATTTTCCAAAAGAAGGAACAGAGAAGGGGGCCAGGTGAGGATGTTCCCTCAAAGGCCCAGTCCTCTGTTCTTAACGCTATCTCGCTATCGCGGGAAATGGCGAATAGTATGAAAAAAAAAAAATAATATATATATATATATATATATATATATATATATATATATATATATATATATATATATATATATATATATAGTCAAGCATAACGTCTACAGGAGACCTGTTAAAGGTTTCCTCACAATGTGCCCCGCTTGCCATTACGAAAACTTTAAGATTATGCATCTGTTACCCTTGTTAGGGAATCATGTACAGTGTTGTACATACGATGACATTACACCCAGCAGATGGGGGTGTAGCTCAGTGGTAGAGCATTCGACTGCAGATCGAGAGGTCCCCGGTTCAATCCCGGGCGCCCCCTACAACTAGTTTTGAGAGGTCTGTTGCCCAAGTAGGTTCGTTTCCAGGATATATATAGACAGAAACCTCATCCTGAGTCAACGTCACCAGACGCCAGGCTGACGTGTGTAGCAACGATAGGAAATACAGGATGATGATGTTTGAGATTTAACCTCCCTACATCTCAGGTGTGGGCCCTATGCTCTAGTGGGCCCTATGCTCTAGGGCGACCCGCCGGTGGTGAGGGACATAAGCACTGGGCTTGTTATCCCACCCGGTTTCCACGAGAGCAAAGGCTCCCTCTGCAAACACAGAAATAAAACACTGGAGAATGAAGAGCACACACTGTATGCTTGTGATGTCTGTAAGATACATAAATCCACAGGTAATTGGCTATTACTGTGTTCCAGTTATGTCTTCTGCTCCTAGATATTGTCTGAGGTGAAATGTATCGTCAACAACCAGGTTGATCCTTCTGTAACTTAAACATTCAACAGATTTTGAAGAATATACTGACTCTTCTCTCTAGGCATCAGCCATTTAGTTTTCGTATGGTACAAGAGAGAAATTAAATGCTAATGATAATTATCTTACCACATTTCCTCTCACGTGATGTGACGTGACGTCTGTCTTAGTGGTGCCTCTCTGCTTCGTGGAGAACCAAGCTTGCTTGGGCGGTTGGTTCTCCTGGGTCGCCAGTCAGGTTAATCCTGGAGATGCTTCATATTGTGAACCTAGACAACTATGGGACTAAATGTGTACGTCAGGTGCAAGCGTCATTAAGTAGTACATGTAACGTTCCTTTATACTCGATATATTCGGTATTGTATTATGTGGAAAATAAATAATATTCCATTGACAATGATAGTCCTCACCTTAATCAGATTCTTTGGCCGACCTTGAACCTAGCTTGGTGCATTTAGGGTTTAGGTCAAGGTCCATCTTCACCACACCTCCATTTCTACCAATCTACATCTTTTTATACTACATCCGCACCCTCGCTAAACCCTTATCATCACTAAACCTTAATTAATTCTTTTTGTAACTTCATCTATACTCAAATTTCATCTTTATATTGTGAAAAGCGGCAAAATTCAGGACTGCCTTGAGTTTAGAAATTATCATGGTGTTTGTTTATCTCTGATTGTGTGGGTGACAGTTTGATCTTGCCCATAATGGTCATGTCAGAGCCAGTGGTATCGAATGTGTAGTGATGGGGTGCATTAGATATATGGGTGTGGTGAAAATAGCGTTAGACTTGGCCCATATGGGTGTAGTGAAGATAAAAGCATTAGTTAATGGAAATGATATAATGACAATGAATGTAGTGATGATAAGGTTTAGGTAAAATGGACTTAAACCTAGTGACGTATTGAATACAACTGTGCAGTAAAGATGAAGGCACAAAGAAAATTGTGGTTTAGTGATGATACGGGTGTATTCATGATAAGGGTCTGGTGGAGCTGAAAATGTAGTGAAGATGTAAATAAGTAAGGATGGGGGTGTGGTGAAGATGGACTTTGACTTAGCGCCCAAAATGCACCAAGCTAGGTTCAAGGTCGGCCAAAGAATCTGATTAAGGTGAGGACTATCATTGTCAATGGAATATTATTTATTTTCCACATAATACAATACCGAATATATCGAGTATAAAGGAACGTTACATGTACTACTTAATGACGCTTGCACCTGACGTACACATTTAGTCCCATAGTTGTCTAGGTTCACAATATGAAGCATCTCCAGGATTAACCTGACTGGCGACCCAGGAGAACCAACCGCCCAAGCAAGCTTGGTTCTCCACGAAGCAGAGAGGCACCACTAAGACAGACGTCACGTCACATCACGTGAGAGGAAATGTGGTAAGATAATTATCATTAGCTTTTAATTTCTCTCTTGTACCATACGAAAACTAAATGGCTGATGCCTAGAGAGAAGGGTCAGTATATTCTTCAAAATTTGGTGAATATTTAAGTTACAGAAGAATCAACCTGAATGTTGACGATACATTTCACATCAGATAATATCTAGGAGCAGAAGACATAATTGGAACACAGTAATGGCTAATTACCTGTGGATTTATGTATCTTACAGACATTACAAGCAACCAGTGTGTGCTCTTTATTCTCCAATGTTTTATTCCTGTATTTGCAGAGGGAGCCTGGCTGTCGTGGAGACCCAGTGGGATAACAAGCCCAAACTCCTAGACCCAGTGCATAGGTCCCTCACCACCGACGGGCCGCCCTAGAGCATAGAGCCCGCACCTCCTGAGTTGTAGGGAGGTTTAATCTCAAACATCATCATCCTGTATTTCATACCGTTGCCACACACGTCAGCCTGGCGTCTGGTGACGTTGACTCAGGATGAGGTTTCTGTCTATATATATCCTGGAAACGAACTTACTTGGGCAACAGACCTCTCAAAACTAGATGTAGGGGGCGCCCGGGATTGAACCGGGGACCTCTCGATCTGCAGTCGAATGCTCTACCACTGAGCTACACCCCCATCTGCTGGTGTAATGTCATCGTATGTACAACACTGTGCATGATTCCCTAACAAGTGTAACATAGGCATAACATTAAAGTTTTCGTAATGGCAAGCGGGGCACATTGTGAGGAAATATTTGACAGGTCTCTCGAAGACATTGTGCTGAGAATAGATAAAACTAACGAACTTTGTTTCTATTGAGTTCGAGATGTGAAAAGGCGATGTTCTCTGAAAAAGGAATAGACCATTCTTGTACAGGAATCATTGCTGGTTGTTTTTTGTTCATTTGCAAAACAATATCCTGGATTGAAACATATTTCATTCACTTAAACCGAAGATATATGATAATAGCATTTTTTTTGTCAGCTTAAATATATAGTAGCTTAAGCTACGTACCCATTTGATCGGCCAACCCCGTATTGCAGGATGAACAGCTGGATTGTCTGTGGACCGATTGCCTCAGTGTTGAAGGTAGACAGAAGTTATGTAGCATCAACATTAAGATGATGACCATCGATGTAAAGGGAATATCCATCAATTCCAGGTATACCATTATGTTCCTTAGACACCAGGACCACTTGAACATCTTACTACTAGAACCTGCCCTTAGTGACCAGTGTGTGCTGGGAGATCAGGACGAGACCATGGCCACGAGAGCCGCCTGCAGCCGCATGAGTCCTGCCCTCACTCGTGACCACCACCAACCCTTCACCGTTACCAGTTGTCGTCTTGGTGTCCGACGACAGTAGGGCCAGCAGTGCCGGGTCGCTGACAACATTATTGCGCGAACGACAAATTTGTTCGTGTCTCCCGCGACCGAGTCCAGGATGTCCTCTGGACGAAGCTGAGTACCGGGTGTCCACGAGACTAACCGAGGCACAAGTCACACACACACAGTGGAAGACGGCGTGTTCACCTTGGAGAGGGCGGGCAGGTTTGCCAGCTAAGAGGGAGGAGCTCAGCAGGAAGAGTAACTTACTGATTTATAGATGATGCGGGTGGCGGGGGGAAGAGAGGCATGTGGCAGAGGCGTCGTCACAAGTGTGAGAGATGTGGGAAGAAACTGTTATCTCTCAGGTTTTCTTCCTCTTATCAGGCGAGAACTACGAGTCCGATGCCTAATGAGGTCTTGGTAGATTCCACACAATGTAGCGAACGTCTCTGTTACAAGAGAGCTGACTGGAGAATCTTGAAGAGAAATTTAGTTTTCAAAGTAGAGTTACCAAGAAGTGGAAAACATGTTGAGAACATTGATAACCAGTTTACTTTTAGATGAAGCTTGCAGTGAGGACTATATATGTTATACAGAAAGTATTCCTCATTCCTCAAGGTTCTGCTTCTGCATTTTACATCGTTTCTGTACACATCAGCCTGGCGTCTGGTGAATTAGAGTCGGAGTGAATTTTGTGATTCTTCTCTTGAAGTTAACCTTCTTGGGTAACATACCTCTCAAAATTAATTGTAGGGGGCGCCCGGGATTGAACCAGGGACCTCTCGATCTGCAGTCGAATGCTCTACCACTGAGCTACACCCCCATCTGTTATTGGTGAGGAAGAAAGAGCCAACTGACGCTACAGAGTACACGATTCCCAGAGAAAGTTAACAGATCTTTGAAACATGATATATTACATGGTATATTACATGAGGGATGATAGTGATGTGGATTTTGATTATGGCAGACGGAGCACATATTGAGGAACTATGTGACAGTTCTCCCGATGGTACAGAGCTGGGCGTAGGAAGCTTCAACGAACGTTATTGAGGGAAATATAAAAGATGTCCTGTTCATAGAGTTATTTCAAGTCATAATGTACAGGAATCGTCACTGCTTATGTCTTTAAGTAAAAACCACGTTAGTTTAAACAAAATTTACTCTGGTATATTAACTTTATTTCGGGACACGTCAGTCATTGTGAAAAATAATGGAATCATATGTCAGTATAACCAAGTAAATATGCCCATAACAATATAGTAATGTTAACATAACTAAATTGATGAGTATTATTGTAATAATATTTATCAGTGTAGCAGCACATTAGACACCAGAATCTTTTAATTGTGTAATGCAGTAGAAATCATCTCGAGAGGTCGAAACCTCATTTATCAAGAATGGTAGAGTTCGGGATCTGTGTATCTGTCGTAAAGTGCAGATGAGAGTGGAGTGAAAATGGCCTTCGCATGACCCCCCTAAAATGATCCAAGCTAAGGTTCAAGTCCAGCTCGAGTTGGTTTGGTTCCCGACGCAGCAACGTACAGGTGAGTAACCCCAACAGTCACATGGGGTACGATGCTATGCACCTACGGCGGACGAGGTGAGCCAAACGCGTCGACATTGGCAGGTCCAGGGTTACAGCAGGAGCTCCCTCGTCTCGGGTGATGGAGGACTGACAACCACGAGAAACACCTACGGCGCTGAAGTCGCCGTCCACCACCCTCTGGGGTGGTGTTGGTCCTGCCGGGTACCAGGTACACACACCATCAGTGCCCCTCCGGACTCCAGTCCAGAACCACCTACACAGACAGTGCTGGAACCTGTAATTATTTTGACCGGTTCTTGCTGGTAGACCTGGAAGGTACGAGAGCCACCTGCTACAGCCGAAGGCTTCCTGCCCTCGCTAACCTGTTGCCATGACCTCGAAGCAGCGTCTCGGCGTTACGAGTTCGACAAATAGGCAGCACCTGAGGGTCACTGTGAACATTACCACGTGAACAACGGTTACTTTGTGTCTGGGGTCGGTCCTCCACGATGTCCACGGGACAAAAATGAGTGACGGAAGTCCACGTGTCAGCTTTGATCTCCACTTAAGCTTAGACTGTCCTAGTATTCGCCAAGGATCTGGTGGCAGGGAAGTCAGCAATAACAATAGATTACTACTGATCTATGAGAGAGGAGAGTGGCGGGGAAAGAGAAGCAGAGGGGCACGTTGTCAAAGGTCATGACATCAGATGAGAGAGATGTGGGAAGATGATGTTATCTTTTGAGTTTATCTCTCCCATAAAGCCAAACATTAGGTCTGATGCTTAATGATAAGTCCAAGTAAATGCTACATAATTTATCTAACAAGCAGTTTCAGGTATTAGATAGTCATCATGGATGCTGAAGAGACATTCAGCTCTTGAAATACGATTATCTAGGAAGAGATGACACAACGGGAATAGTAATAACACATTAACTTCGAATGGACATTACAGGAAGGACATTAATTGAATTATCTAGAGTGTGCTCTTCATTCTTCAGTGTTATATTCGTGCATTAACCCATTGTTGCTACATGTATCAGCCTGGCGTCGGATGGCGTAGACTCAGAATGAGGTTCGTGTCTAGTATTCTATAATCATACGCTCTTGGTCAACAGATCTCTCAAAACTAGTTGTAGGGGGCGCCCGGGATTGAACCGGGGACCTCTCGATCTGCAGTCGAATGCTCTACCACTGAGCTACACCCCCAACTGGGAAACGGAGAGAAGGAAACGCTTACTTCATTTTACAGGGAACAGGACGTACTATGGAATCAAGCAGACTTGTGACACATTATATAAACATTCGTGATACTTTTATTCAGATTTTATTAGTGCCAAGTGGAACACAATGAAGGGAAACTGGTCTCTCGAAGATGTTGTGCTGGGCTTAGAAAACCTTGGACGAACTTTGTCGAGTTGACGGAAACCTGAAGATCAGGGGACGCTCTTCTTCGACTGTTAGAACCATTGTGTACAGGAACCAACATTGTAGATGTCTTTACTAAGCTAATGGATGTCACTGTAAACGAAATATTCATCAGTGATACAGCAGGAAACATCACATCTATAATAACTTCGAGTTCGACATCTGTGTATGTCTCATGTCAAAAGATTTCTTTTTTATTTGGTTCTGTCTTCTCATGTTAGGAAGAACTGCAGTAAAGACAACAATGTATTGTTTATCACATGTTTACCAAATGGTGTCCTAGCTACGTCTCTTCGTTGTGTATCAACTGACTGTTATATTTCTCTCTTGTGTCTCCCCTGATGATGTGATTATTACACGAAAGTGCACTTTGGAACTTATCGTGTTTCATTTTCCCCGTGGACTCATAGGAATATACTTGATCCCGTGCAAAATTGTATATATATATATATATATATATATATATATATATATATATATATATATATATATATATATATATATCTTCCTTTCTTTCAAACTATTCGCCATTTTCCGCTTTAGCGAGGTAGCGTTAAGAACAGAGGACTGGGCCTTTGAGGGAATATCCTCACCTAGCCCCCTTCTCTGTTCCTTCTTTTGGAAAATTAAAAAAGAAATGATGAGAGGGGAGGATTTCCTGACACCCCCCCCCCCCCCCCCCCCCCGCTCCCTCCCCTTTTAGTCGTCTTCTACGACACGCAGGGAACACGTGGGAAGTATTCTTTCTCCCCTATCCCCAGGGATATATATATATATATATATATATATATATATATATATATATATATATATATATATATATATATATATATATGCAGTGAAGCTAAGGTAATAGTGCATATGAGAGTATAGTGAAAGAAAGTGTATTGAAAATGGGAAATATAGTGAAGATGGGGAAGTAGTGAAGATGAAGTTTATTTAAGATAATGTTGTAAGGATTATGAAGTCTAGTAAAGATGAGGGTGTTGTGAAGATGACCTTTGACATGACTCAATAATTATCCAAGCTAAGGTTCGAGTTCTGATGAGGTTTGTTTGATTAATGATTCAGCACTGGACAAACACGCTGGCCCCGCAGTCGTATGGGATTCAGCACCACATACTTCCAGGAAACATTCGTCGACCAGTGAACCAGGCCAACCCAACCTACCGCCGCTGCTGGTCGACACTGGCGGGTCCAGTGATGCCGTAGCAGCTTCCTCCTCCTAAGGTGCTGGAGACCTGACTCTCAACATGAGGAACTGCCACGGCGCAGAGGTCCTTTCCACCACCACCACCTCCTCCTCCTCCTCCTCCTGCTGGAGTGGTGTTGATCCTTCCGAGTACCAGGTACACCAGTATGTCCCTCGCACACCAGAGCGAGTGCTGGAACTTGCAGATGCTGACTAGTAGCCACAGGAGTGCTGCCCTCCCACTCTCACCTGTCGTCGTGACCTCCAGCAGCACTTCGATGTTACGAGTTAAGTGTCGTACACTGTGGGCAGTAGAGGGTCGCTGGGTAAACAGATGAATGAATGAATGAGTAATCGTCCTCCAGGATCTCCATGAGACAAACTGAGTGACAGTTACTTGAGTGTTTGTCTCCTCGCCATTAACTAGGATCTGCACTAGTACAGGTCAAGACTCTAGTGTCATGGAAGTCAGTGTGTTCTTGGACGGGTTGGGGCTACCCTACTAGCCAAGAAGATGCTTAGAAATAACAGTGACTTACTGACTTACAGGTGTTACGAGTGGCGGGGAAAGAGAGGCATGTGGCTGAGGCCTCGTCACGTGACGCGAGATAGTTGTAGCAAGAAAATATTACCTTTCAGTCTTTCTCGTTGAACGAACATTGAAGGTCTAATACCTCATCAGATTTAAGTAAATTCTACGGAATTTATGTAGCAAATGTTTCAGTTACGTAACCACCGGTCTGGATATCGAGGAGACATTCAGTTTTCAAAATGTAATTATACTGGAGTACAAAACATACTTAAAAAGGTAATGATGAGCGATTACCTTGGAATCGACCTCACAGTCGGGACATTATTAAGTATACGGAGAAAGCTCTTCATGCTTCAGTGTTTTATTCATGCGTATCACAGCATTCCCTACGCATATTAGCCTGGCGTCAGGTGACGTTACCTCTTGGTGAGTTCGTGGGTATTCCCTGGAATTGATCATCATCTTGGGCAACAGATATCTTAAAAATGAGTGTCAGGGGGCGCCCGGGATTGAACCAGGGACCTCTCGATCTGCAGTCGAATGCTCTACCACTGAGCTACACCCCCGACTGATACCAGTAATCGAGTGAACGCTTACTTTCCACAGATGACACAGTTCACTACGAAATATAACGAATGTATGAAACACAATGTTACGTTAGAGATGATGGTGAAAGAGATTTTGATAATGGTAGACGGAGCACATTGTAAGGAAACATTTGACAGTTTTCATGAAGATAACTGTACTAGGCTTAGAAAACGTTAAAGACTTTGGGGGAAATACGAAGAAAAAAGGCGTTGTTGCTAATGTGTAAACCATCACACACAGTTGTGTACCGTCACTGGAATGTGTTTAACTAAACGGGCAATTTATGTAGAACGCGGAATTGCTTTTCAATTGAATATTCATTCATTTCTAATCGAGAAGCGTGTCAGTCACATTGAACATTATTATGGTCATGTATCACTATAAACCGTGTAAAGGAGATGTCACCATACCGTGTAGATGAGGAAATATAACAGTAACATTACAAAACAGATGAGCGTCGTTGTATGAAACAGTATTCATCATTGATGCAGCACGTACACACAACAGGATCTACTAAATTCAGTTCGTATAGTACCATAGAAATTGTCTCAGGGTATAACGAGAAACATCACATCTGTCTGTTAGTGATGGTATGATGTATGTATGTCTGTCTGTCTGTGTGAGGCGTTCAAGGTCGGTCTAGACCCTAGCTTTATTGAAGATAAGGGTAGTGAAGAATATAGTGAACGTAGCTCAGTGAACTTAAGGGTACTGTGAGGGTGAGGATGTAGTGCAGAGTATAGTGAACATAGCTTCGCGAAGACAAGGGTATTGTGAGGGTGTCATGAAGGTGATCTTAGTGCATGATGATCCAAGCTAGGTTCAAGGCGGACCAAAACAATGCTAGCGGTGTTCACTGCTGGCTGCATGACGAGTGAAGAAATCATTCTGATTTAGGACGCAGCATCGGACGTACGACTCGTCATACAGTCGTATGGGATACGATGCTCTACACGACCAGGATACATCCAGCCGGCGGACAAGGCAGAGCCAACCACTCGTCGACGCTGGCAGGTTCAGTGATGCACTCGGAAGCGTCCTCATGTTGGGCGCTGGAGATCTGAACCTTCTCTTGTGAGGAGCGGCCACGGCGCGGGGGTCCTGCCCACCTCCTGCTGGGGTGGTGGTGATTTTGACCGAGTACCAGGTACGCCAGCATGTCCCTCGCACACCAGATCCGCCTGCACGAACTATACTGGACCAGTAAATCCTAGTAGACCAGAACGGAGCTAAGACGACCAGCTGCAGGAATCTTGCCGTCGCTCACCTGTCGTCGTGGCCTCCAGGAGCCCTTCACCTACAAAGTGTGTCAGGCCATCTGAGCGGTGGGGGCTGTGTAGGTCTGCGGGTTCCACCAGCTTTGGTCGACCGACCACCCAGTCCCATTAGCTTGGGACGAACCTGGTTGTGGGAATGAAGACTTTCCGAAGGCTTGAGGAGTTATTGTCATGCTACTGGTCGACGACACCATGGCCATTAGAGCGTCGTTGTCAGTGTTACGTGTGAAGAACGGATGGTGTGTACGTCAGGCGTCATGCAGGATCTGCACGGGACAAACTCAGTGACGAAGTTGACCATCAAGCGTTGTTCTCCTCCACACTGGCTGATACTACCCTGTTCCCTGCTAATACCCTGGCGGAGGGGAAGTTAGTGTGTTCCTGGACGGGATGGACAGCACTTGCAAGCCAGGCAGGAGGTCAGTAGTAACAGTAAATTACTGATTCATAGGTGATGAAAATGGCGGAGGAAGAGAAGCAGAGAGAGACGTGTGGCGCTGGTCACGTCATATAGCATGAGAGAGATGTTGGGAGAAAATATCACCTTTCAGTATTTTTTTCTTCCGTAAGACGAAAAACTATGGTTGACATCTAATAAGAGCTTTTAGTCAGTTATTTTACAGCAAATATCTTTGAAGTGACATTCAGTTCTCAGAATACAATTATCCAGGATCAAGAAACATAATTGGAGCAGTAATAGCCAGTCATCTTTGAATGTAATTTGCAGTGAGGACGACGTGAAATATCCTGAGTATGGTGACGTACACGTAGGGTGGGGGTTCGCGTATACTCTCTAGAAATGAGCTTTATTGGTCATTAGACTTCTCAAAAGTAGTGCCAGGGGGCGCCCGGGATTGAACCAGGGACCTCTCGATCTGCAGTCGAATGCTCTACCACTGAGCTACACCCCCAGACCATACGTAATGACGCACGAGTTGGAAGGAAGGGATGACAAAACAATGCGTTGCGCTTTCCTGAAGACTTTTAGTTCCCACCGATGAAGAGTTCGATATCAACACTGGTAAATGGAGCACACTGTGCAGAAGCATTGACCGTCTCCAGAACACATGATCCTGAGCACAAGGTGAATCTTGGATCGACTTTACACTGACGTGAGTAAGGTGTGGGGAGGATAGGCGATGCTCTTCGAAAAAGAGCATAAACCATCCCGTACTGGAACCCTCGTTGGAAATGTCTTCCAGTGAAGACGGATTTTTTTTTTTTTTTTTTTTTGTATTGAAAAGTTTCGTTCCTCTGGACCGGAAATGTATGTTAACCACAGAGTTATGAGGTCATGGATCAGTACATATTAAGTACAGTACAGTACAGATGAGATGTGTGTCAGTACAGTACAGATGTGTGTTATGTATGATGTGGTCCTACAGTAATGTTAATCAGATGATAATTATCGTCATAAAAGGAACATGTATTGATCACAAGACACAGACATGATCTTTATCACGTAGTACAAGACATTATCTCGAGGATCAAGGAGCTTTTAACATGTAATTACTGACGTAACGCCTGATGAGTGTATTATCTGCTGACCATCTGGAGGGTACACCCGACCTGTGAACCACGAGAACCTGCAGTCCATCATCCCTCGCATAACCACTGACTCACTGGGACCTCCATTGACTCACTGGGACCTCTACTCATTCACTGGCACCTCCACTGACTCAGAGGGACGTCTGCTGACTCACTGGAACCTCCACTGACTCACTGGAAGCTCTGCTGACTCACTGGAAGCTCTACTGACTCACTGGGACCTCTACTGACTCGCTGGGACCTCCACTGATTCACTGGGACCTCCACTGATTCACTGGGACCTCTACTGACTCACTGGGACCTCCACTGATTCACTGGGACCTCCACTGACTCACTGGGACCTTCACTGATTCACTGGGACCTCCACTGACTCACTTGGACCTCCACTGACTCACTGGGATCTCCACTGACTCACTGGGACCTCCACTGACTCACTGGGACCTCCACTGACTCACTGGGACCTCCACTGGCTCACTGAGACCTCCACTGACTCACTGGAACCTCCCCTCATTTTGGATGGTGGTGGGGGATCTTGCCCGGGTATCTGGTACATCACTATGTCCCGCGGACGACGTGACCCCCCCTCACAGCAGAGCAGCGGAACCTGCCGTTAGTAGCCGCCTTCACCTGATAGACCTGGACGGGGCGCAGCAACGAGTCACACTCACAGCCACGGGAGGCCCGGCCTCGCTCTCCTATCGTCGTGTCGTGTCCTCCAGCAGCCCCTCACCGTCACCAGATAGTGTCGTGCTGCTGCTGGTTGAGGCGCAGTGAGGAAGTTGTGCGAAGTTAGGAGGGTTTTTTTTTTTATGGTATTTTAGGAGGGCACGGAGGATGAGAGAGAGAGAGAGAGAGAGAGAGAGAGAGAGAGAGAGAGAGAGAGAGAGAGAGAGAGAGAGTCCCGAGCGAGAAAGAGATGACTTGGATTCATTTCAGGTGACGTCATATTGTTTAACAGATGTGTGTCACTCCTCATACTGTCCGCCTGGGCCTTGAAGAAGTGTGCACCTCTGAGGACATGAATATCTCTGAGAAGAAATGATTACCTTGGAAACACAGACGATCGATTACCTTCCAACGAGCCTTGTAATCAAGACGTTACAGTGTATACAAAGTTTCCTCATCACATCTTAACTTTTTCTTTAAAGTGTGGACCTCGTTGAGCAGGAACATCTTTTCAAAACTAGTGTCAGGGGGCGCCCGGGATTGAACCAGGGACCTCTCGATCTGCAGTCGAATGCTCTACCACTGAGCTACACCCCCTTGTGTACATCTCAGAGCAGGAAAACCTCATGCGTGCTGTATTATAACGTTGTCAGTGATAATTCTGTTACAGATTTTGATAGTGGGAAGCAGAGCATATTTTATCTGAACATGTGAGGCTCCTGAACACATTTTGGTTCGTGCAAATGAAACAGCCAAACATTATGTGTTTATATCGTGGTCAGGGGAGTGGTAGCGAAACAGACGCTGTGGGAGGGATATGTATTAACCATACGCCACAGCAACCAACGCAGGAGAGACAGCGTGGACCAGCAAGCACCCGAGGAGTGCAGAAAAAAGGTAAAATATTTTGCATGGATGTAAATATTGGAGTCGTTCTCATTCGAAGAAGAGACAACTTTATTTGTCACATCCTGACTCAGTAAAGTATGTAGTTTCATACTAATCAGATACATATTCTCTATTTAGTTTAATGCTACAGTAAGTTCATTTTTCTGTTCTTACTGGTACCTTACAGCTGTGGGCGATGGGTCGTGAGATCTGCTGCCGATGAATTGGTCACTGATGTAGTTTGTGATGGTGAACTGAGTCTTGGGTTGATGAGGTATGGAGCATCTTTGATTGCTTGGAACCACCTTCATGGACCTGTGAACTGAACGCGCTTTTTCAAACATTCTGTATTCGTTTTCTATTGCTGGCCCACGTTCCGTTTTCTGTATTGTCGACTAATCTGGAGCTTTTGGTTCATATTTACGTATAAAAAGAAAATAGACCAACAACTAAGCGTTGTAGTCCACCACAACTTACTTCCCAAAGAATTCCGATGTCGGTTCTTTTTTTTTCTTGTTTTCTGAGAGTAAATCCCTTATTTATAAATTCCTCATCATAGAGACTATCTGTGGGTAATGCAGGACATCTTGTCTTGTCAGCCCAGTGTCTCTCGGACATGGTTTAACAGGATTGATGATCTTTTCATCCCTTTCAGGTATATCTTCCCTTTTCTTTCCTCGAGTACATGCCTACGTCACACAGAACTTGTTATAGGAATGATGGCACACAAATATAGACCCATTTGGACACATGAAACATCGACTTCATGAAGAACATTAGCATATGTTCTGTAAATATGACGTTTTTGCTGTTATGTAATCGTACGTTTAATGAATTTGAGTGTGATATTCATGTATATCGCACGTAAGGAGAGAGAAAAAAAATGCCATTTGTGGACAGCCTGAAAAAGACATGAACCTCCGGAATTATATTTTCTCGTTCTGCATCACCTTTCGTCTCGTGGGTGAAGGTAGAGGCAGGCTTGCCTGCTGGAGCGCTGGTCGCTGGACACTGAAATCTGACTGACTGACGAGCTGAATGCTGGCTTATTGACGTGATGCAAGGGAGGGAGAGAGAGAGGGAGGGAAGGGGACAAGGGAGAGGAGCGACACATGGGAGAGGTCATATGAGGTGAGGTAAGGTCACTTGACGTCAGAGAGAGAGAGAGAGAGAGAGAGAGAGAGAGAGAGAGAGAGAGAGAGAGAGAGAGAGAGAGAGAACTGGGAAGGAAAGATCTTCTTGGAACCCATTTCAGTTTGTTGACAATTACATAGACTTTGATACCGACTGAAAAGCTACACATGAATCCTACTCAACACACGTGAAAATAATTGTCAGTTTTTCACAGCCCAAATCAAATTAGTGTCTTGATACCTGATGAAGTGCTACATAAATCCTGCTAGATACGTGCACATGATATGTCAGTTTTCATAGTCCAGGTCGAATGAGACGAGACGTCCAGCCTTCAGCGTACAAATATCAAGAAAGACAAGACCATTTCTGTTGTAGTGAGAAACATTTGCGTTCCAATTGGTCCTTGATATACGGGTCTGTCTCTCGTGTTGTTCATATATCGTGTCTTGATGCTGTACGTACATAAGGTCGTAAATCATAGTGATTACTTGACGTTGTACCGCCATACCTCCTGATCGTGAGGGAGATGGGCAGACCCGAGGTTCCATGTTGGTCATGGACACCAGAGGGTACGAGGCTATCCTGGCAGTGTGGGGGCAGCAGACTTGGTTGGTGTTGAGTTTCTTAAACTTGTATCGCTAAGTCGTGTTACCGTCGTACATTAACACGTGTGTGTGTGTTTGGGTGTGTGTGTGTATGTATGTGTGTGTGTGTGTGTGTGTGTGTCGCCTATTTGTACAGTACATCACATTTCAGCCCCATAACCTGACCTGACGGCCTCTGGTGAGTAAGACATACATGGTAAGGACTACGCGCTAGTCCTCCCTCGTGACAAAAATACGTGTGGTTGGTACTGGTAAGTAGGTACACTCTCTCTCTCTCTCTCTCTCTCTCTCTCTCTCTCTCTCTCTCTCTCTCTCTCTCTCTCTCTCTCTCTCTCTAATGCCTGAAGTCGTGGAATAATTTTTATACCCAACCTTTTCTCCGTGGCCACAGTACTTTCTTCTTTGTTTTTCTTTTTTTCCTACCGTGTACGAAACTGAGTAAAGTTGAACGCTACAAACAACGTGTCCGGGTAAACGACAAGATTTAATTGAATTTTTTTTTTTTTTTATCTTTTGTTGCCTGGTGTTTTCAGAACCAATCTACGCGAGAGGGTTTTTTTTTTCTTGCGAGAACATAACGTGTATTGTTTTCGTTTTCTGTTGTCTTTTTTTTCTTCTGTTCATTCAGAATTGAATGATACCATTCGTTTGCACGAACATGTTCAGGAAGCACTCGCGAAAATACTGTGTCTCGTTGTGTTGACGCCGTTCGTGACTTCCAACATCCAAAACTTCATTCATTTGCTTGATTTTAGGCTAACGCCAGCCACCGCTGCCCACCTCCCTCCTTCTCTTCCCTCCCACTGTAGGTGGTGACAAGCGTATGTACCCCTTACTCCTTACCCTGCACGACTCCATCTCCTACCTAGGCCCGTAATAATACTCACTCACCAGCGTCAGTCAAGACCTTGGAGCAATCAAGTCGATCACTATCTTCAGATCTTCCTCATACCGTCTGTACCTTCTCCGCCGACTGAAGTCACTCAGCGTCTCACCAGTCGAGCTCAGGAATGTCTGTATCATCATCATTCTACCGCAGCTCATCTCCGCCTCCTGAGCCTCACCGAGAGCTACGCTGAGGGATCACACAGGACGAGTGCAAGATAGAGCGTGTAGAGTCATGCTGCTGCTGCTGCTGCTCCCATCTTACAGCAGCTACCACGAGGCCCCTCATCTGGCTGACCCTGCAGCTCACGCGGCAGTTTGACGGTAAACTGCTGACACACTCCAGTTGCATCTCTTCCTCTTCCTCCGACGCCCTTCCTTCACGGACCGCCGTTCGACTTGACTAATCGCAGCTCGTACAGACAGATATAAGAGCAGTCCTTTACCTGCTATTGTGAAACGCCAAGAACAGTGCAATGACAATGCATAGTTAAGCAAGTAAACAGCTCCGTTTTCTGTTAGGTTGGCTATTCGGTATGTCAACTACTGTATTACTGTACTATCCATCACTCAATTCAGCTTTGTGCATACTGTATAAACCACAGTGTTTACTCTGTAAACATTCCTGTATATGTGCCACCCTGGCTGTCTAGATGTACCTCACTCACGTGCTTATCCTGAGTGTGGAAATAGCCAGCCCCAGCTTGATCTTAACCTTCTGTATGATGGATAACTACATACCATCATGACCACACAGTTCTGTACTGTCTGTAATGCCTCCGCTGTGTATTTTCAACCGGATGGCTGCCTAATTCCAAGAAACCGTTGTATATATGTTAATCTATTTAAACACACACACACACACACACACACACACACACACATACACACGAGAGGGTAAAATAAATGGTGCCAGAATAATGTCAGTTTAGTTGCGGTGGGACGTTAGAGGCCTCAAACTTGACAACCATGGAAGAGAGAAGAGGAAATGGTGATTTGATCACAGCCTTCAAGTTACAAGACGTTATGCAGGAAACTTGTGAGATAAGAGATAAGTTGTCAGAATGACGGGCGACTGGAAGAAGCCAAGTGACGGAGTCAAGACTGCTGAGGGTAAAGGAAAGTGTAGGAAGTTGTGCGATGATGAAGAATGTAAAAGTGATGGAGCCACCACGGGTGTAGAACTCCCTCCCCCGCACTGTACAAAGAGGAAGATACGCACACACACACAAACATACTCTCTCTCTCTCTCTCTCTCTCTCTCTCTCTCTCTCTCTCTCTCTCTCTCTCTCTCTCTCTCTCTCTCTCTCTCGCCTCCCCCTCCTCGCCAAACATAAGGTCAACGGTAGTCTCTGCCTCAACTCCCTTGGCCTGTAATTGTCCTGAGGGGGGGGGGGAGGGGCGGCTTAATTACTCACTTTCCATATCGTGTCTTAATTACCTCAGGTCGCAGGGGGGAGGGGTGTTGCCCTGGCTCCTGCCATCTATTCTACATAAGCGCTGTGGGATGACTTGAGGGGGTCTCTCTCTCTCTCTCTCTCTCTCTCTCTCTCTCTCTCTCTCTCTCTCTCTCTCTCTCTCTCTCTCTCTCTCTCTCTCTCTCTCTCTCTCTCTCTCTCTCTCTCTCTCTCTCTCTCTCTCTCCCACACACAGACAGGGTTTGGCACTATCTTGGTCCTACTGTGTACTCCTGACGTATGATAACAGGCCAGACTGACAAGCCGACCGACCGACCGACATATTAGATTGACCAACCATAGATGAAAAAAAAAAAAGTTATTCCGGTGTGGAAATGTTGATAGAACCGAGACGATAAGTTGCTTATCGCTAGTTATCATTGTGAGAGACCTGAGGTGATAAGTTGCTTATCGACTGTTATCATTGTGAGAGAGTTAACAGCTGACGGGGGGGCTGTGTACGCGCGCGCCCATGGGTTATCATGATTGATATGATTGATGTAGACACCACGACTTGCTGATACTGGAGACCCCACGTCAGGGAGTGACCACCAGTGGGCGGGTGTGTAGCCGGTCCTGACGCTGCCTGCCACTCACAGCGACTCCAGAATTCGTAATGATATTTTTTCTTTTTTTTCATATTATGTTACGAAGTTCCTGTGGTGAATATAGCTGTCAGTACGCGTTCTTTACTTTCCTCGTGTTTTCTATCGTATTCCTTGTATATATATATATATATATATATATATATATATATATATATATATAATTATTTCCATACACATTCGCCATTTCCCGTGTTAGCAAGGTAGCGTTAAGAACAGAGGAGAGAAAATCCTCACTTACCCCCCTTCTCTGTTCCCTTTCTTTGGGAAAGTAAAAACTGGAGAGGAGGATATATATATATATATATATATATATATATATATATATATATATATATATATATATATATATATATATATATATAATATTACTTTACCTTAGCTCAAGAAAATCACTGATGCTACAAAATCTGAACTTGATATTAACGAGACGTTCTCGCGATGGAACTTGGGCGAGGGGGGGAGGCAACGCTGAAAGTTTTAATGAGCTTACCTTCCAGTGGAAATAAAGTTGATCGAGATTTCGACGTACCAGCGCGTATGTGCCATTGCTGTGGCCTCGGGGGTGTGTTCGAACCCGCGTTCCCCAGAAGTCGAAAAGAACCTCGCGCCTTTATGCTCAGTCGTACCCACAGAGTGGGACTCCCGGAGCGGTGCCGCTTGTGTGTACCACTTGTGAGTACCGCTTGTGTGTACCGCTTGTGAGTACCGCTTGTGTGTACCGCTTGTGTGTAACGCTTGTGTGCACCTCTTGTGAGTACCACTTGTGTGTACCTCTTGTGTGTACCGCTTGTGAGTACCGCTTGTGTGTACCGCTTGTGTGTAACGCTTGTGTGCACCTCTTGTGAGTACCACTTGTGTGTACCGCTTGTGTGTACCACTTGTGAGTACCGCTTGTGTGTACCGCTTGTGAGTACCGCTTGTGTGTACCGCTTGTGTGTAACGCTTGTGTGCACCTCTTGTGAGTACCACTTGTGTGTACCTCTTGTGTGTACCGCTTGTGAGTACCGCTTGTGTGTACCGCTTGTGTGTAACGCTTGTGTGCACCTCTTGTGAGTACCACTTGTGTGTACCTCTTGTGTGTACCGCTTGTGAGTACCGCTTGTGTGTACCGCTTGTGTGTAACGCTTGTGTGCACCTCTTGTGAGTACCACTTGTGTGTACGGCTTGTGTGTACCACTTGTGAGTACCGCTTTTGTGTACCACTTGTGAGTACCACTTGTGTGTACCACTTGTGTGTAACGCTTGTGTGCACCACTTGTGAGTACCGCTTATGTGTACCGCTTGTGTGTAACGCTTGTGAGTACCGCTTTTGTATATCACGTGTGTACCGCTTGTGTATATTGCTTGTGTGTACCACTTGTGTGTACCGCTTGTGTGCACTGCTTATGTGTAATGCTTGTCTGCACCGCTTGTGTGTACCGCTTGTGTGCACTGCTTGTGTGTACCGCTTGTGTGTACCACTAGTGTGCACCGTAACCGGCTGACCGTCACATAAAGTTTTGCTCTAAACGAGAAAACGAAATTATATTCAAAGTCTTTCCTAGGGAGCGAACTGTTATGTGTTCCTGGGAATATTTGAATAGAAAGAGGAAATTAGATTTAGAGAGATCTGATATATAGGAAGTGAAACGTGTGTGTGTATTTTTTCTTTTTTCCATTTGGATGAAATTCAGGTATTGTCGATGTATTACAGAGCTCATACATGATAATACGTGTTTAGGATGGAGATCAGGGAAAGGTGATCCAATATTGGTCTTCAGTAGTTTGTTGAATAGGAATTACTCAGCTTTATTTCACACACACACACACACACACACACACACACACACACACACACACACACAGGTGTTGATTAACACATTAGAATGGAGTCAGTAAGGCACAGACGGTATTCTCTGTACACAAGTCCACCAGATTCCCTCCCGACCCTCCACACTTCCCATCTGCTCCTCCTAGTGGCCTGGCACATACGAGGGAAGTCACCCACGTGAAGAGGGAACCCTGGGGAATTGTATAGCATCGTCACAACGTCGTGGTATAGCAGGACGACTTGTGATCATCATGGTTGTGAAGTATATCTACGTACGGTACATGTATATGTATATGTACGTACGGTACATGTATATGTATATGTACGTACGGTACAGCAGATGGACGACACGTACTGCCAGATACTATGGTTACCAGGTGATTCAGTAATCCACTGTCATGTGCGGCGCAGAATCTTTGTATTCTGCGCCGTCGTTAATACGTGACCCAGAGAAGACCACTGTTCGCTTCTACTTCGAGGGGAGAGTTTTACCACCTTGGATATTTGTGTGTTAAGCGACGCGCGTTTGTCTTCTTGGTAGAAGGCAGGTAGACAACGGTAACTGGACATTATCTTCATCTGTTACTTTGTGGGATCTATTATCTACTTCATTAGTTATGAAAGGCATATTTCGTGTGAAAGAAAACGCACGTAAATTCTATAACAAATATTTTCTAGTGACAGCAGTAGAATCCTGTTCCCTCGATTAAGGAATAAAGTATTGAAACTGTCAAAAAGAAATAATCTCTCTCCCCATACATCTTTCCGACGTAGTGTGAGTAGAAACGACCTGACGTCACTATGCCCACGTCTCTTTGTGTTGCTTGATCCCCGCCGCCCGCATCACCGGGCCCCGTGGACAACCTCTCCTCCTCCACACTGCCGCCCGCACATCTGAGGCAGTACATCCCTGGTGGAGTTATCCAGCAGTGACGCAACACAACCAACCATGGAAGAGTGAGGACGGAAAGGACTTACCCTCCACATACCTCCTGGCTGACTACCAGACTGTTAGTCCACTCCACTGATGACCATAACGACCAAGTCTTGAGTAGTCGGATTCTCGTCCAGGACTGGTCAAGCCACGTTGATCATCACGTTGTGGAAGCCACACATGACAGCCCCAGCCACCAGTCAGTCATGTGATACATCTCTGCCATGCATCATGTCTTCGTGTGTGTTCAGTGATCTTTAACATTTTTTTTTTTTTTTTTTTTTAAGCTTCGTCTAACCCATTAAGATTTCTTACAGTAAATCGTTTCCGATAGGGAGAATAGGAAAATGATAATTGTGAATATGCCAGGTTAAATGTGGGTTAGAAGATATATTTGAATTCTTTATAAGCGACGATAGCTTGTCAAATCTATGAGGAACGCCAAAGGAAAATAAACCCGTTATAATGACCGGACACTACGTCTGACCATGGGCAGTAGATGTCACGACCCCTCCTCATCTGGCGTTCTTAAGGACGTGGACGGCGGTGGGCGACAGAAAACGGGGTTTATCCCACTTGGAAAACCATAAGGAGCTGGAGGCATACATGTTCAGTCACAAGGTTCCTCCGTAAGGGTAGAGACAGATGATATTTGCCACGCACGAAGTCGGATGTCGGGCTTCGACGTCGTCGCTGGCAGGCTCTTCCCTCTCGAGTAGTGATGAACCAAGTGTGTCATTCCAAAACGAAGAATTTTTCAGCTTTTGCTGTACACCTCGGGTGCTACGTGCTCCTGTGTTGATCGCTGTGGTGTGTGGTGTATATTCCTTCACGCACACACTGTGGTTCCTGTACTGGTTGGTGTGACGTATGGTTCAGACAGCGTGACTCCTCCGGTGGATGCTGTGACGTATGGTTCACACAGCGCGACTCCTGTGTTAGTTGCTGTGACGTGTGGTTTATACTCCCTCCCTCACACAGCGTGGCTCCTTAGTGTTGTATGCTGTGACCTATGGCCCATAATCCTTCAACGCAACATATTTTCGTTTCCGTTTCCCCACAGAACAGTGTTAACAATGTTCATAAATCGCACTCACCGTAACGTCCTCCGGGACACAGGTCATACATTGTGTCTCTACGTCCCATTATCAGGATCTGTATCCTCAATATCATACATGATAGAACATTAGACATCAAAATCTATGTATAGGTTGATGGCATTTGTTTTTCCAAGCACTGAGTCGTATCCAGTGTTGGCAAATCATCACCTCCTGCCTTGAATTGAGTATGAGGGGGTGTAGCTCAGTGGTAGAGCATTCGACTGCAGATCGAGAGGTCCCTGGTTCAATCCCGGGCGCCCCCTAGGTGTAATATTCAGAGTTTATGTTTCTCTTTTCCAGTAACGTTGTAGAAAGGTGAGAAAGTGAATGACTCACTTCCTGTTACTGTGAGTGTTGATAACCCGATGCTACAAGTGGTGATATATCATTGATGAAATATTTGTATTGGTCAAATTTGTGTGAAGTGGCAACTGTAGATGTGCAACTGTACGCGGTGAAGTAGGTGTACGGCAGCTGTAGATGTGTAGCTATGATAACAGCATGAGCACAACTTACGAAAACAAATCACATCATGGATTTTCTATAGAGAGATCTTGTCGTCTCACAAATTGACCATCACGTTTTACTCATGTTTTGTAGCCGTAGACGGTGTAGGGAAGCGTGTCATAACTCACATTCGATAGAGTTCCTGATAAGAGACTGATAAAGATAATAGAGGCACTTGGCTATAGAAGGGGAAGTTCTAGACTGCACTAGAGTATGGCTGACTGACAGGAAACACAGAGGGTCAGCATAAATTCCCATTGGGACATAGGACTTGCGTCGCTCCTCAGGGATCCCACTTGTGTCCTCTCATCGTCTGTGATATAGATTAATGACTGAGGTAGTCACAGGCGTCCCTTGCAATATCAGTACAACTGCTGACTTTACGAAAATACGGAGGATGAGAAATTCAGGTGAAGATTTTGTATAGCACTAGAAGATCTTAATGAATGACAAATATGGACGGAAAAGTGGAGAGTGAAATTCTGGACAGACGGTTGTATAATGTGATGGGTCCAGTGTATCGCTGTGATAACATAGCTATTGGGGAAATCACCTCGAGAAAGAGGTCTTTGATTACTGATGGATAACAGTGTATAAACGTACTATATGAAGCGAGTACTCACTCACGACCACCTCTTACAGAGCTGAAGCGTAGCACTCACCGCAGGAAAAATGTAGTCACAAAGAATGAGTTGTGAGTTAAGGCGTTTTCTTGTGTTATCTGTGAGTTGGGGAGATTGTATGTGTATGGGCTGTATGCCAGGTGCCCTCGTGTGGGTGAGGTAGACAGAAGAGAGAGAGCAGCCTTGGGACAAAGGAGTGATAATCGACTGCCACTGAGGTAGACTCACATTGCAGCCATGAATATCCTTTCCGATACCTTCACGGTCTGTGGTCGCCCACCAACTGTTGAATTGGATGTATATAATCGAGCAGTATTGACGATAGTATTGTGTCATGCTGCGGGTGCATCTCTGCCCAGCGAGACCAGATCTACATTATTCAGTGTAGTTCTGGCCACCGCGGTATATAGTCGAGTTGCTTTAAAGAAAAAAAAAGATAAGTGTAGGAAGAAGGATGGAAAAAATTATTCCTAGTATTAGAAATGTTTCCTGTAAGCAGAGCCTAATGATAGGATTGGTATTCCTTACCAAGGCGTAGAGTAAGAGATGGGATGATCGAAGTGGATGACAGGTTAAACAGAAACATTATCAGTATGATAATAAGAATAGCAGTCCAGCACGAGCTGGCAACAATTAGTCTTGAACGATAAGTTTTTAGATTTTGACGAGATACAGGAAAGCATCGGTGTGGAAACAAAGAGATTTTGTTGTGTGGGGAAACCTTTTAAAGTAGGAGAGTAAGTTGACGGAGTTCCAGAATATGAATGAACAGATTGGGCCAGCGAGAGTGGGTGAGTGTGTGGGAGGGCAAGTTGACTCACACTTGGTGGAGGCCAGATCACCTAACCTAGCCAGCCACAGTTTCCATCCCAGGTGTGTTGCACGGCTTCACCACATACCCAACCAAACATCAGAACATCTTCGCAACACTCTTGCTTAAGTCGTTTGGATACGAACTTGATCTACGTCTCATTATGAGGATCATTGTAACGTAACCATCATCTGTTACGTTATGATCTCTCTGGAGGTTATACAGAAGTGGGATTGTAGGAGTAGGAACGCTACACCGTGGAAGTGCTTGCCTCTCTCTCTCTCTCTCTCTCTCTCTCTCTCTCTCCTCTCCCTCTCTCTCTCTCTCTCTCTCTCTCTCCTTGCGCCTCAGCGCGCCAGTCGTATTCACAGCGAAATAATAACTGTGGTCTTCCTCTGTACAGGGAAGTCAGCACTACTACACTGCCAACACATACATACTGACGCTGTGTATCATATCGTGTGTCAGGTGTCAGGAAACTTACGTCCTGTGGTCGTGGGAGAGAGTCGCCAGCCAGGGTTCGAGGGCAATATAGCTACAAACATGACGCTCTTCCCACACGCCGGGAAGCCGGTGAAAACAACACGAAGGATGACGTCATCACTCATGCTCTTTTTTTTTTTTTATTTTGATCTTCGAAAAGAACCAATATTTATCAGTCATTATTTTCCCGTTTCTTTCCCCAATAATGAGGGTCCAAGTCCTGCGGTATGATTCATTCTTCTTTTTTTTTTTAACATTTCGTTTCTTGTTTACTAAGTATAATGAAAATTTCAGTTGATAAAGATGTCACGTTCGATCCATGTACAGAGACGCTCTTCATGTGTTTAGCCACTGTTTTGAACCCACTGTAGATGCCCGTCAGCCACTTACAATGAAAATATTGATATGTGTCTTCGAATTTGGTTGATTTTACTAATATATTGTCTATCGGTATGGTTCGAACCCCTCCACAACGCACAATTCGACTGGTGTTAGGCTTATACGAAGTATTATGACACGGTAAAAGACTCATTAGTTATTATTCTCATTATTTAACATCCACATTATCCTTAACCCTCGTAACCCAACCACTAACGAGTTATGTAGTACTGAAAGAGAAGATGCATGAGTGAAAAGGGAGAGTTTTACCCTCGTAGATCTTCTGTATTGTGAAAACAACCAGGAACATAGATCATAAACATAGAAAACGAACGTCACCTCATCTATAACATTACGTTTAAAAAGCTACAGTTTCCCCTGAACCATATATAAACGCCTTCATCCCCCGTGTTAGTGGACGGGGGTGTAGCTCAGTGGTAGAGCATTCGACTGCAGATCGAGAGGTCCCTGGTTCAATCCCGGGCGCCCCCTACACTTAATTTTGAGAGGTCGAAAAGATTGTTATGATAAACATGAATTACAGTTTCTCAGTTGCTAAAAGCTTGATTTAACTTGGCGCTACGAGTGTGATTATTTTGATCAATATTCATGTTATTTATATTTTATCCCAGGGTATAGGGAAGAAGAATAGTACCCATATAGTACCTCCTGTGTCTCGTACATGGTGATTGAGAGGGGGGGCCAGAGCAGGGGATTGGAAGTCATCCCTTCCTGTATTATTACTTCCTGAAATTAAGAACAGTAGAAAGAGCCAAGGAGGTATATGTCTCCTCCTGGGCTTCTTCATCCGTTCCTTGTGAAGGCGTGGGATGGACGGCAAGCAGGTACAGTGAGTGAGTGAGAGATCAGTAGACTTTGTATGAGCGGCAAGACACGAACACGTTAAGCAACAGGTGCAGGGGGAGTGTCGGAGGTACAAGTTAATCACAGACAGTAAAGGGAACTAATCCCTTCAGAGTCTGGGTCACCAGACGCGTGGCTGGCGTGTGTAGTGATAGTACGGTGATATGATATTGACAAGCAGAGATACAGTCCAGATGGTATGGCTGTTAATTTTTTTTTTTTAAGTTTGAAGGCTCCAGTTAAGAACAAAAGTCCATATCAAGGCCGGGCCTTAAATGAAATACAGAAAGAGTTATGAAAGATGAAAGACAAGAGAAAGTATTTACGAATTTGGAAGGAAGAGAAAAATCTCAGGAAAGACACGGGAAAGTATTTACGAATTTTGGAGGAAGAGAAAATCCTGTCTTTTAAAATGTGCCAGGTCATAGTTATTGGGAAAGACATGGAAAGCTTCGACGTGTAAGGAAGACGGTTATCAAAAGTGCCCATCCTTGACTTGCTGATGGCCACACGGTCATCATGTGACGCAGCAGCTTGCTGAGTATTGCGCGGTCTAGCTCGTGGTGGGGGCACACAAGCAGCACACAGAAACCAAAGTAATACCTATAGAAAAGGGAAAGTGAACCAACATTGCGGCTATTACCGTTACAATTTTTTTTCTCCGATGTATTTGTATTTTGAGAGTTGGAAGTCTTTTCAAGGTGCAGCTAGACTGTACGGTAAATGAAACTTTTGCGAAATAGATTATGTAGAATATACTGAAACCTCTTAATCATTTATCATTTCATCAGTTTTGGCTTGCCTTTCTGAGAGCGACTTGACGTTGTGGTGAAATCTTTCTTACAGCCACTGTCATGCCTGGCTCACTGTATTACCTCATCAAGCAACTGACGTTGATTTCGTGTGAACCTTTGTGGCCTAGATAGTTCAAAGGTCAGTTATCAGGCTTATAATCGACGTTCACCATCACGCTGGGAGATATCCGCTCCCGTCCCTCTTCCTTCCGTGTCTTAATTCCTCCAGTCAACATACCTCTGTAATTCTCCAGAAGACAATCGCAACGATTTGGCGGTAGCGCCCACGCATGAACACAATAGGCGTGGCCGACCCAACTCATCTGTTAAATACCCGGGGATCAGTCAGTTAACTCGCCTCATTTCAGAAGCGGCCCCTCCTCTTACCTGAACACGGCTTAACCATATGACTCCTAGCCAGACTCACCATCTCCTTCGGTCTGCTTTAAGCCTAGTTCACCTTTCATTTTTTTTAATTACTCTCTTCATCTTCACATACCCTTACCATCACTTTGCTAGGTTCACAGTGCTCTTCTGCTATAAACCCTCAATTACCACAATACCGTATCTTCACTACACCTAGCCATCAGCATTATCTCCTTTATATAAACATTCGCATCTCGAATTTAAAGTATTAACATCAAGTATGCCCAAGGAAATGAAATTCATTCAGTACAACTTGAACATTTTTTTTCGACAGCGTCGTAGATGTGAGCCAGCAGCCTCGGTCGCTGGTCACATCATGAGGGCGTTATGGTGGACGCCGGGCAGCCAGGTGATGCTTGCCGCCGGCCAGACGTGTTCAATCAAATGGCCGAGCGGCTTAATGGGATTACTCTGCCAGGATTTACCTGAGGCTGATCGTTCGAGCTTACGTGAGGCTGACGCTGCTGAGGGAGCATTAATATGGGCCTAGCTAGGTAGGGTTGTCACCATCTAACAGGAGGGGACTGAAATTAATGGGGGACCGTAGTGTTTTCTTTGCCACTTACAGGGGTAAGAGAAATGATTAAGTGGAGACATTGGTACACGTATCACCACCCACCTACAGGGTAAGGGAAAGGATTAGGTGGGGACATTGGTACACTTATCACCACCTACCTACAGGGGAAGGGAAAGGATTAGGTGGGGACATTGGTACACTTATCACCACCCACCTACAGGGGAAGGGAAAGGATTAGGTGGGGACATTGGTACACTTATCACCACCTACCTACAGGGGAAGGGAAAGGATTAGGTGGGGACATTGGTACACGTATCACCACCTACCTACAGGGGAAGGGAAAGGATTAGGTGGGGACATTGGTACACTTATCACCACCTACCTACAGGGGAAGGGAAAGGATTAGGTGGGGACATTGGTACACGTATCACCACCTACCGACAAGGGAAGGGTGTAGCTTTAGGTGGAGATGATAGTACAGTCATCACCACCTACGGGCTGGTGGCTCTACCACCAGAGGGGCCCCCCTGAATCTGAAGTCTAATTAACCCATCATACAAAAATGTATGACATATACCAGCTGGATCCTCGACAGCTCAGGTTTATATTCAGCCCATCTCTGTTGTCATCACCCAGTTAGATTTCCTAACACATACCAAATTACCGATGTTGTGAGCGATGTCATCTGCTTCCGTCTGTGTGTGTTGTGAAAGGAACATTGTACAATCGTCCGTGTTCGTATACCTGCATATGCCGAATGGCTGCCAGCATAGTGGCACAAAGAGAAGCTTAAAAGTAACGAGTAATAATTTAGTAGTTTGCTTTGATTCAGATGTATCAAATGGAATGTGCTAATGAATCTGATTCGGTAATTATGGGATTAAAGGTCATGGAAGCAACGGATCGAGCCTGCTCATGTATGTAACATTCCCCTGATGGAAGACGCAGTATTGATCATCATGGTTTTTATATAGTCAACTGTACGGTTTCATGTCCTGTACATATTGAAGGTATTGAGCCATCGTCTATATCATGATATAATGATCCCTATAACTGGTCATTTACTTCATATATGTTGCATTTTCATGTGTATGTTATTACCAGTTTTCCATCGGTCCAAATTGTACTCGTAGAATTTCTCGTGATGAAACTTGGCGTGTTCCAGTAATTGGTGTGCAGACATGTGTGAAACTTTGTATAGACTCAGATGTAGATACTTGCAATACAAAATACAGTCCTTGTTTGTTTCACTCCTGAACTCTAGAAATGTAATGATAATATAGAACATGGGAATTTTTAACTCAGACTGTTTAACATTAGCTCACGGGGGGATTATGTACGTCGAAAGAGACTGCTTCCCACCATATGCTGGCTCATGGTTTGGTAACAATTACAACACAACTAATTTTCAGCAATAATAATCTTGTGTTTAGCCAGACAAATATCCATGTGTACCATTGTTACGTCAAGATCTTCAAACCTGATGATTTAAAAGTCATATGCAAGTGATGAGTGACGAAGATTCTGAAATCATCATCATCGTCATCATCATCATCATCGTCATCATCATCATCATCATCATCATCATCATCGTCATCATCATCATCATCGTCATCATCATCATCATCATCATCATCATCATCATCATCGTATGCATGTACTGCCCAACACAGTGTGCCATCCTTGTGTACTGTATCAGGGACCTTCCTCAGTAACCCTCCTGATGGTTTAAAACCTTGCTGGTGCGAAAGTTTCATTATCCAGTCGCCTCGATATGGTCTTCTTCAGAAGTGATGAGACAGAGTCCTCTCATGTGTTCGTGTATGTCTTTCTCCCAGAAATGCTCCCACTGCAGTTTGCTATACCAGATTTATCCTTCCGGAACATGGGTAATTATACCATGAGGTAAACCCAGTTTACCAAAGGCTGCATCGCTTCTTTCATAGAATTGTGATTTACGTGTGACTGGATGACACACACTCTGCTGTATGCCAGACACATGCTCTGGTCATATCAGCTGCAGATAACCTTGCTGCAGTCCTCAGTACGTGGCTCTGACTGTAGCCTCCCATTACTTTATTAACAGATTCTTAACTGGGATGTTGCCTGGGTCGTTGTTCGAGGTTGTGTGTGATGTCTGCTTTACACTCTACATCGTCCTCAGTCTGCATCAGGACGATGTTTGAACAGATCTTGTTTTTCACCAAAAGATTCTAGATCCTGAATTTTCTGTCATACTTTTAAACTTGATCCTTACGCCGGAATCAACTGTGTGTGTGTGTGTGTGTGTGTGTGTGTGTGTGTGTGTCGCTCTGTGGCGTAAATGTAATCTCAGATATTCTTTTCCACATGAATTGACGTTTTCTTGCTGACAAAACGTACAACATCAACCACGATATTTTTACCGCAGCCACTGCACCAGCATCCTCGCCACCGATCTCTCGCAACATTTTTAAGTCGTTTCTACGTTTTACAGCTTCTGGCAGAGCTTTTATGGCAGGACTGGCTCTAGACTCTTTTTTTTTTTTTCCTTTCTAAAGTTTCTTTTATTTTGACGAACTTGACAGATAATGGAAGAGGACCAGACACGAAGTTCCCCCGGCGTCTTGCCTCTCGTTTGTACATCATATCTTCTTTTTTCAATTTCTTTTTTATCGATTCTGCGTGAGAAAAGTTTTACTGACGTTTGTGTTAAAACATCAGGTCAAGCTTCTTTTTTTAGCTACAGAGGAGGAGGAGGAGGAGGTGGTGGTGGTCAGGTAGAAAGAGTAGATGAGAACAGCTGTGCACTTGTCCCCTCTCCCTAGCTTCAGGGAGGGATGGAGGGAGGGAGGGAGGGCCTGGTGTTGACCCGCATGTTCCCTCCCGCCTGCCAGGTGCATCAGCCGCCGGTATTACGTCGCAGTTATTCATCTTTTCTTTTCCATTTTTCTTCTTCGAAGATGCTGGAATGATTTGTGGCAGGGATCAAATATTTACGAGGCTCAGATATCCAGACACAATACCTCGAGGGATGCGCTCTCTCTCTCTCTCTCTCTCTCTCTCTCTCTCTATATATATATATATATATATATATATATATATATATATATATATATATATATATATATATATATATATACAAAAAGAAAGAGTAAGAAATATTATTGGAAAACGAAAACTCGAAACGTTTGTTCTTTCTGGATAGATATGAAAAAAGAAATCGCATATGAAGCCTTCTGGTGTTGATTGGCTTTCACAACACCCGTGAACAAACGAACTCACTCGAGTTGTGACGGTGTGTGAGCTGGACCTGTTGTTGTTCATGTTCCTCAACCTGGCTCAGTTGGCTACACGGGAGACGGTGGGGGTGTATCCCGCAGCTCTGGGAGGGAAGTGTGTAGAATCATATCATGACTCCAGGGGTGTGGGAGAGAGAGAGAGAGAGAGAGAGAGAGAGAGAGAGAGAGAGAGAGAGAGAGAGAGAGAGAGGCTACCTTATCTACGACGAGTATGGCAGACCTGAGTGAGACTGAAAGCCAGCCATACTTCGGGTTGTGCGGTGGCCAGACCCCAGAGTGTCCTGTGGCTGGCTGGACCCGAGCATATCCTTAGGCCAGACCCTGGCGGTGTCCGGCCGAGCGTCCTGTGGCCACAGTGGCCGCGCCAGCAGGCTGGCTGGCGGGCAGCACCGGGAGGACATCATCTTAACAAGATCTGCCGGGCCGGCCTGGGCCTCCCGCTCCTCCTCCCTGTGATAACACCGGTATTTATGGCCTTACCTCACACGTCAGACTTACCACGCATCTCTCAACCACACACTCACCTGTCACCCACCCACACACCAACCACTCACTCACCTGTCACCCACCCAAACACCAGCCACACACTCACCTGTCACCCACCCAAACACCAACCACTCACTCACCTGTCACCCACCCACACACCAACCACACACTCGCCTGTCACCCACCCACCCACACACCAGCCACACACTCTCCTGTCACCCACCCACACACTCACCTGTCACCCACCCACCCACACACCAGCCACACACTCTCCTGTCACCCACCCACACACCAACCACACACTCACCTGTCACCCACCCACCCACCCACACACTCACCTGTCACCCACCCACACACCAACCACACACTCTCCTGTCACCCACCCACCCACCCACATACCAGCCACACACTCACCTGTCACCCACCCACCCACACACCAGCCACACACTCACCTGTCACCCACCCACCCACCCACACACCAGCCACACACTCACCTGTCACCCACCCACCCACACACTCACCTGTCACCCACCCACCCACACACCAGCCACACACTCGCCTGTCACCCACCCAAACACCAACCACACACTCACCTGTCACCCACCCACACACCAGCCACACACTCGCCTGCCACCCACCCAAACACCAACCACACACTCCCCTGTCACCCACCCACACACCAGCCACACACTCGCCTGCCACCCACCCATACACCAACCACACACTCACCTGTCACCCACCCACACACCAGCCACACACTCGCCTGCCACACACCAACCACACACCAACCACACACTCTCCTGTCACCCACCCACACACCAACCACACACTCACCTGTCACCCACCCACACACCAACCACACACTCACCTGTCACCCACCCACACACCAACCACACGCTCACCTGTCACCCACCCACACACCAACCACACACTCACCTGTCACCCACCAACACACCAACCACACACTCACCTGTCACCCACCCACACACCAACCACACACTCTCCTGTCACCCACCCACACACCAACCTCACACTCACCTGTCACCCACCCACACACCAACCACACACTCACATGTCACCCACCCACACATCAACCACACACTCACCTGTTACCCACCCACACACCAACCACACACTCACATGTCACCCACCCACACACCAACATGCTCACATGTCACCCACCCACACACCAACCACACGCTCACCTGTCACCCACCCACACACCAACCACACACTCACCTGTCACCCACCCACACACCAACCACACACTCACATGTCACCCACCCACACATCAACCACACACTCACCTGTCACCCACCCACACACCAACCACACACTCACATGTCACCCACCCACACACCAACATGCTCACATGTCACCCACCCACACACCAACATACTCACATGTCACCAACCCACACACCAACCTGCTCACCTGTCACTTACCCATACACGAACGTACTTGCCACCCAGCCACACTTATCGCCCGCACACACGTACACACACAAAGAACTCGTTCACATCCCTCTCGTACCCACACATCAATTTTATCCACCCATATACCCGCCCATAACGTTAGTCAAGTCGAGACAGAACATACAACTTTCCGATGTTTCCATCTGCACTCTGGATAAAGTACGTCTGTGTATAGTGAGGCGGGACCAGGCTGGTCTTGGCTGTTAGGGCTGCGTCAACAGGGCTGGCTATCTCAATGGCTTTACAGGTCGTTCGCTTCAACATAGCCTTGGCTGCCGTGTACACATGAGTATAACACAGCAATCCTCACTTACCGAGCCTGTATGTCTGACGCAAGTGCCCCCGAAGTGGCTGAATTCTTGTCCAACTTGAAGATGGTGATCAGCCGTGAGTCGCGGTCGAACTCCGGGAGTGACGGTCAACTACCACAACTCCGTCAGATGACAATTACAACTGTATTTGGAAGGCCATGAGTCACGGTCGGCTACCCATGTGTCCTCTCGGCATGGCATAGCGGGAGCAGACGTCTGCTGTGGATGAGAGGGTGAGGGAGCGGTTAGGTAGACGTCGTCGTTCATATTAACGTGAGAGACGAGGCCGGTCCTCATCACTGTCTGGGTAGAAACGTCGGAGTGTCGAGGTGAGGTGAGGTGAGGTGAGGGTTGGTCATCGCTGTAGATTTATGTTCCAGCACAGTCCAGGGTTTGGTTTACTCTCACATGGCAATATCTTGTCGTGGGTAGAGAGCTGCTCACGCATTCAGACACACACACACACACACACACACACACACACACACACACACACACACACTGAAAAAACTATACGTACATGATGTAAAGAAAAAAAAGCAATACCTTTTGTGTGAAATAATATGACACTACGGACGAAGTATTTTAAGAAATGAGCCATTGCTATGGCTTCACAATGGTAGCCCGGCTCTCATACCATTGTTTTATATCGACTGCTAGCGACATTTCCTGTCGTTTCCCATAGTAAATGTTATATTGATCTCATATTTCTGTAGAAAGAGCAATCAAGTGGGGTGACCATATTTACTGGTACATTTGTCTCGTATTCACGCTTACCAACCCTACCGAGACAACACGAGTCGTAATAATCATTTTGAAATTCATCGGACCCATCCGGCAAGATTTTTTTTCCCCCGTGTGTACATACGCTGAGACGGAAACACACTCCAGCATGTGTTAGCTTAACCACGCGCACTACGGAGAGCAACGCTTGTATATCTCAGCACAGGAGCGGTGAAGTATCATTGTATCAAGAGTGTAAGAAGCAATGTTGTGGACGGGTCGTAGATTATAGGTACGAACTGGTTGTTGAAGGAGGTCGATTTAGAATGACATCTAAGGCCGTTCCTTCGTTACGTGTGAACCATGAGAGTGTACAAGGGGTTGTGATGAGGGAGGAGGGTGTGTGCAAGTACCAGCCAGGCGGCATGTGTGTGGCGGGGGCTGGAGGGAGGGAGAGTGGTTGATGGAGCGTGGTGGAACCACGTATCTCGTAGGTCGAGGCAACTGTGTGGTGAGGTGACAAGAGATTTTCTGGGTTTCATGTTCCATATGGAGAAATTCTTTGAAGAAATTGAAAAACATGAGATAAAACTTGTAGTTCTTGGTGACCTGAGTGGAAGACTCCCGGTACGGGCGAGTGTACAGGGGATGGTTGTGGCGAGGAAGGAACATGTATTATGTGTGTGTCGGGCGAGGGGAGTCAGCGATGGAAGGCTGTGTGTGTTATCGGGACGGGAGAGCCTTAGTGGCTCCTGCTGGGGGAGTGGCTGAACGTGCTGCGGGACTCGAGTGCAAGTGGACTCTGGTTGGTGCTAGGGGGGCCCCAGGAGCAGCTGGACTCGAAGCGCTAGTGGACTATGGCCTCACGAGCAGCTGGACGCAAGTGATAGTGGATTTGACCTCAGGAGCAGCTGGACGCAGGTGCTAGTGGACTGTGGTGCTGGTGGCTTCAGTTACCTCAGATCCTTGAGAAAAGCTCCACTCTCTCAGCGAGAATAGCCCTTACCCCCCCCCCCCCCCCCCCCCCCCCCCACACACACACACACACACACACACACACACACACACACACACACATACACACACACACACACACACACACACACACACACACACACACACACACACACACACACACACCTCAAAACGATAAACAAAGCCTCCATTTAGCCGGGATATAGGAGAAAAAGGCGTCAAAAATACGCACGAAAATCCACTTCATACGCCTGTAGACCAGAACGCAATCGTTTACACAGCATTTGTCTCACGTGTTTATATTCCTTGACCAGCCATGTCGGAAAAGGAAGTACACTTGTAGGTGAGGTTTACAGCACGAGAACCTGGATAACCACGAGAGGCTTCACCTTATTTAAGTTTACCATTCAATACATTTTCTAACCATCAGGAATAGAGAAAGGCATGAGTTCTGGAGGGTAACAGTCGTATACTTCCCACGTATTCCCTGCGTGTCGTAGAAGGCGACTAAAAGGGGGAGGGAGCGGGGGGCTGGAAATCCTCCCCTCTCGTTTTTTTTTTTTTATTCCAAAAGAAGGAACAAAGGGGCCAGGTGAGGATATTCCCTCAAAGGCCCAGTCCTCTGTTCTTAACGCTACCTCGCTAACGCGGGAAATGGCGAATAGGATGAAAGAAAAAAAGAAATTTACTATTCGCCATTTTCCGCGTTAGCGAGGTAGCGTTAAGAACAAAGGACTGAGCCTTTGAGGGAAATCCTCACTTGGACCCCTTCTCTGTTCCCTCTTTTGAAAAATTAGAAATGAAGGGAGGATTTCCAGCCCCCCCCCCGCTCCCTCCCCTTTTAGTCGCCTCCTACGACACGCAGGGAATACATGGGAAGTATTCTTTCTCCCCTATCCCCAGGGATGATATATATATATATATATATATATATATATATATATATATATATATATATCTTTTCTTTTAAACTATTTCGCCATTTCCCGCGTTAGCGAGGTAGCGTTAAGAACAGAGGACTGGGCCTTTGTGGAATATCCTCACCTGGCCATCCCTCTGTTCCTTCTTTTGGAAAAAAAATACAATGTATATATATGTGTATATATATATATATATATATATATATATATATATATATATATATATATATTTTTTTTTTTTTTTTTTACTTTGTCGCTGTCTCCCGCGTTTGCGAGGTAGCGCAAGGAAACAGACGAAAGAAATGGCCCAACCCCCCCCATACACATGTATATACATACGTCCACACACGCAAATATACATACCTACACAGCTTTCCATGGTTTACCCCAGACGCTTCACATGCCTTGATTCAATCCACTGACAGCACGTCAGCCCCGGTATACCACATCGCTCCAATTCACTCTATTCCTTGCCCTCCTTTCACCCTCCTGCATGTTCAGGCCCCGATCACACAAAATCTTTTTCACTCCATCTTTCCACCTCCAATTTGGTCTCCCTCTTCTCCTTGTTCCCTCCACCTCCGACACATATATCCTCTTGGTCAATCTTTCCTCACTCATCCTCTCCATGTGCCCAAACCACTTCAAAACACCCTCTTCTGCTCTCTCAACCACGCTCTTTTTATTTCCACACATCTCTCTTACCCTTACGTTACTCACTCGATCAAACCACCTCACACCACACATTGTCCTCAAACATCTCATTTCCAGCACATCCATCCTCCTGCGCACAACTCTATCCATAGCCCACGCCTCGCAACCATACAACATTGTTGGAACCACTATTCCTTCAAACATACCCATTTTTGCTTTCCGAGATAATGTTCTCGACTTCCACACATTCTTCAAGGCCCCCAGAATTTTCGCCCCCTCCCCCACCCTATGATCCACTTCCGCTTCCATGGTTCCATCCGCTGCCAGATCCACTCCCAGATATCTAAAACACTTCACTTCCTCCAGTTTTTCTCCATTCAAACTCACCTCCCAATTGACTTGACCCTCAACCCTACTGTACCTAATAACCTTGCTCTTATTCACTTTTACTCTTAACTTTCTTCTTCCACACACTTTACCAAACTCAGTCACCAGCTTCTGCAGTTTCACACATGAATCAGCCACCAGCGCTGTGTCATCAGCGAACAACAACTGACTCACTTCCCAAGCTCTCTCATCCCCAACAGACTTCATACTTGCCCCTCTTTCCAAAACTCTTGCATTTACCTCCCTAACAACCCCATCCATAAACAAATTAAACAACCATGGAGACATCACACACCCCTGCCGCAAACCTACATATATATATATATATATATATATATATATATATATATATATATATATATATATATATATATATATATATATATATCGCGTGGCAACACTGTAGGTTATATATTTATCGCTGTGGAGCAAGATAATGACGTGCAGGAGACCAGAGCAATGATATAAGAAGAAAAGTTGCTTAATACTTTAACGTCATATGAGAATCGGTTACCTGTGTAATATAATATAATCTTGTGATGGAGCGGTGCGCTCTGGGTGAGGGAGGAACAGAAAACGGTTAAGTGAGAGGGGATACTGAAGGAGATTTGAAAGACTTATGTTGGAAGGGTAGAGTTGCGTGCAACGTAGAGGAAAGTGGGGCAAGTTTGAGGTAAAGGTTGGTGCTTAGATGTCAGAAGATGCGAGAGGTAAAAGTAGATAAGAGTAAGTTCGAGGGGAAATATTACTTTACGTGCTAACTAGACTATATCAAATTAAAACATTGTGGCATTCGAACCAACGACTCTTGCATTATGAGAGTCTTGTTCTACCAACTTCACTAGTGATGAGACTGTTAATCTTGGCCAATGATCCTCCTTGCACCTCCCGAACACACACACACACACACACACACACACACACACACACACACACACACACACACACGGTCAAGAGCATATCTAAGCAACTAAATAGCTTATATTACTGTATCAAAGTAACGCAACTCACGTGAACATATTCATCATTTAATGTTCACCATTAAGTATATAATGTATGCCCACCACAGTAACACCACAATTCAACCAGTGTGTAATTATTCATCTCGTAATGTTCAACTAATCACCACAAAATGCATGATGTATAATCACCACAAATGCACGATGTATAAACCTAGAATTTGCTCTGTAAAATTTCCATGATATCTGGCACATTGTAGATGCACCTCACTCATGTGCTGGTCCAAGGCGTAGAAGTAGCCAGCCATCCTCACCTTGACCGACCCACAAATTTTGCAATAACTGCATGTCTTCAGCCAATTGGGTACGTGTATTCGAAATACTGCTTTTTACACACACACACACACACACACACACACACACACATTCACACACTTTTAAGAAATATTTTAATATCCAACATATTTCCTCTAGCTAGAAAAAAGATAATTAGACCAATGATTAAAAAATTATAGTATTACTAAATTGATATTGATATATAATTTAGAGATCGTTCGTACGTAAAAGCTTTTTTTTTAATTGTGTAAATAATAAGAGACGGTTGCATCCACCATCGTGCAGGCGCCGTTTTCTTTCACATGACACCATGACACTGGAGAACACGCGCGAAATTATTTTGTCTTCGTCTCTTAGAGCCAAGGAATTTCTCAACAAAAATGAAATGAAATTTGAAAAAAGAAATATCTCCTGGCGCTTCCCTCGGGAGTTAGAAATAAAGAAAAAAAAAAGCAGGTGAAGTTTTTAGAAATCTGCGAAAAATAGATAGAAAATGGAAATTGATTAATTGGTTTTTGATTCAAAAACACTTAACTGGTGAGTGAGGCGTAATGACATATTTCTGCTATATAATAAGGGAGTTCTACACTTGTCAGACAGCCATCTCTTGGACCTTCTCTATTGTCGTATAACTTTTTAAGCATTTATATGATGTCATTATTCATAATTTTCTCAGTCCAGTACAGTTATACAATTCTCTACAATTAAGGAATTTCTTTACATTGTGTGTGTGTGTGTGTGTGTGTGTGTGTGTGTGTGTGTGTGTGTGTGTTTAGTTACATGGACCGTGTGTTATTTGTATGTATGCCCATATACCTTCCATACATAAGATGTATATACAAACAGAGCATGTGATGTGTGTGCATCATTGTAGTGAATACATACATACATGGGACCTCAGCCCATCTCTGTAACTTGACCCGTACATTACTTTAGTCACTCCATATGTACGGGTGATGACCCATCACAGTCGCCCTCTAATTGTACAACTTTAAGCCTTACACTCACATTTGTCTTGCTCATGCGATAGCGCAATTTCCGGGTGGTAAACTAACTTACTAATTAACTAACTGACTGGTGGACTAACCAGCTAACTTAACTAGCTGATTGACTAACTAACTAACTAACTAACTAACTAATAGCTCAGTAGGACAGTAGCAAGCTTTGGGGTAGAGGATGGTGGGTCATGACACACTGAGACTCAAGTTCCCCCCTCACGTTCCTGGGGGGATCTGCTCCTTCTGCAGGAGCCACCCGCGGCTACACTGCACGGGTCATCACTTGAACAAACACAAACCCGAGGCTCAAACCCGTGAATGCGATGGCTCGGTATGCCGGTGCCCCTCTCTCCCTGGTCGTGACCAGGATCGCTCCTGAACTCCTGACTTGAGATTAGATCAAGATTTGCATACGTACCCGCTGCCCCCCCCCCCTCCCTGCTCTCCCCCGTGGTCCCTCTCTATCTCCCCCACCCACCCACCCACCACCACCACCCACCCACCACCACCACCCACCCACCCACCACCACCCACCCACCCACCACCACCCACCCACCACCACCAGCCACCCACCACCAGGAGCCACTCGGGGGCAGACTTGAGTGAAAACGGAAGATGCCTCTGACCGGGGGATGGGTGCGTTCCAGTCTTTTGTCAAGTGCTCTTACAATACCCAGCATTTCACCCCCCCCCCCCCCCCCCCCACCCCACCCCCTTCTCTCTCTCTCTCTCTCTCTCTCTCTCTCTCTCTCTCTCTCTCTCTCTCTCTCTCTCTCTCTCTCTCTCTCTCTTTTTCTCTCTCTCTCAGGTAGGTAAACCTACTTCAGGCACTGTCCTATCTGCATGTTGTCAGTGTTCACGTATATGGGTGGAACTGAGTGAGGCCAGCAAGACTTCTTGAGTAGATGCAAGAACGGTTTTACTTGCATGATTAATTCCGGAGTTGTTTTCTCTCTTTCTTGCCTCTAACTTTCATTACTTTTTTTCCCCTGCGTTTAAATGATGCCTTTAGGATGTTGCTGGGGAGGGCAGTGTTGCAGGGGGAGTGTAGCGTTGCAAGGGGAGTGTATTGGTGGGATGACCATATTGGATTCAGCGTAGAAACCTCCTTAACTGAATGACTTCTTGTATACGAGGGTATGAACGACCCTGGAACACGACGAAACGACCCTAAGGTTTTGATGACGTGACTTTTCAGCTGACCCTTAAGCGTCAGGTCAAAGGTCAGGTCGTTATGGTCATGGAGCGTACTGTCGTGCTCTGGAGGTCGTACCGTCTTACCCAGGGGTCATACCGTCGTGTTCAGGGGTCGCACCGTCTTGCTCAGGGGTCGTAACGTCGTGTTCAGGGGTCGTAACGTCGAGCTCAGGGGTCGTACCGTCGTGCTCTGGAGGTCGTACCGTCTTACTCAGGAGTCATACCGTCGTGTTCAAGGGTCGTACCGTCGAGCTCAGGGGTCGTACCGTCGTGTTCAGGGGTAATTAAGATATATGATGCGTGGTGAGCATTTCCCGTACTGCGTTACCCACTTTGCTCGCTGACCTTTTCTGTCCATTCTCATCATCCCATCCCATCCTACCCATCCTCTCTATCCACCCTCTATCCATCTCCCTCTCCCTTAACCACTCACCCTTCTCCCTCCATGTATTTACAGTAGCCAATTTTGACTTACACCTCACTGTTTGCAAGTCAAATTCTCTCTTGTGCTTCTCTGAACCTTTTCCCAATACCTTTATGAACTGGTACGTTTAGGTAGACCAGTGTCGATCATGGGTCCTGGTCCTCGTTATATCGGGGCAGTTCTTGTTATGAATAGACGAAAGAATGAACAAAAAAAGAAAAAAAAAAGACGTGTCTCATGTTCTTCACTTGGCGAACGACCTGCCTCTTTAAGATCGTAATAGTTGTGGGAGAACAATCATTCTAAGATGTGTAGTAGGGCTGAAGGACTACATACACACATCGACCTAAGTCAGTCTTCGAGGTACCAGACCCTCACGCAATATCATCTGGACGTAGTTGAGGGGCGCGTCGGGTCCTCTGCGAAGGAGAAGACGCGCAGGGAACCACGTATCGAGAACAAAATACCAGAGCAATATCTGAGAGAGAGAGAGAGAGAGAGAGAGAGAGAGAGAGAGAGAGAGAGAGAGAGAGAGAGAGAGAGAGGCAGCATTGCGAAGGAGAGAAAGAAATTTCAAACGAGAATTAAGAGAAAGGAGGATGATAGGACAGAATGCTTTTGAGAAATTCTATCATACATGACCCCAGAAGAGCTCCCCCCCTTATGTGGAAATAGTCCCATGGTAAAGAACCTTCTCATATACACTCACTGTGCCGACCTTCTCACCACACACACACCACATTATGAAATTTGGAGAGGATGAACAACTTTAAGAAACCCACTTCAGGATGTGTGGCTCCTGTCCCACCGCCTGGTGTGGTCAAGAAAAAAGTTTACCTCCGCCGCGAAAATTCGAGGAAAATCAACCAAACGACTGAATTGATGCATGATAATCAAGTTAATGATATTGTAGAACTCCCTTTTGACATAGAGTCAGTACATTGGATATTCTTTTAATCGCCAGATGTTCTAACGTACCAGCAGCCATTACCAACATGGTCTCTTGTCTCATCGTGTATGTAATTACTCTGTTTCGAGCGTTCCTGTAATTTCCTCTCTTGGCTTTTAGGCGAATATGTGTTCGCTGGCTGGCCTTGCGCTCTCGCTCCACTAACATTTAATTATATCAACACAATTTCGACTCGATCGAAGACTGTTGTCGTCTGAGATGTTTTCTTCACCGATTCTGACGCGTGAGATGACTTACATAGAACAATAAGTCTGTCTCTCCGATTTTCTTCGCCGTGAACCATTGTTTCGTTAAATTGGTGGAATGAATAGATTTTTACTTCAGTTTATGTTATTTCTTTCGCTTCAGTATCAGCATAGACGCACAGAGGCAGCAAAGGTTGACACCGATATTTCAGATATATTTCAGATGTCCATTGAAATGTAGACATAGGAGAGAAACAAATGAAAACTATACATCTCGAGAAACACAGACTGTACGTATACACAGAAAGGGATATAGAATCGAGAAGGCGACTCGCATGTACAGACTCCTGTACGACGTATGAAATATATATATATATATATATATATATATATATATATATATATATATATATATTACACTTTGTCGCTGGCTCCCGCGTTAGCGAGGTAGCGCAAGGAAACAGACGAAAGAATGGCCCAACCCACCCACATACACATCTATATGCATACACGTCCACACACGCACATATACATACCTATACATTTCAACGTATACATATATATACATACACAGACATATACATATATACACATGTACTTGATTCATACTTGCTGCCTTTATTCATTCCCGTCGCCACCCCGCCACACATGAAATGACAACCCCCTCCCCCCGCATGTGCGCGAGGTAGCGCTAGGAAAAGACAACAAAGGCCACATTCGTTCACACTCAGTCTCTAGCTGTCATGTATAATGCACCGAAACCACTGCTCCCTTTCCACATCCAGGCCCCACAAAACTTTCCATGGTTTACCCCAGACGCTTCACATGCCCTGGTTCAATCCATTGACAGCACGTCGAACCCGGTATACCACATCGTTCCAATTCACTCTATTCCTTGCACGCCTTTCACCCTCCTGCATGTTCATGCCCCGATAGCTCAAAATCTTTTTCTTCACTTCATCTTTCCACCTCCAATTTGGTCTCCCACTTCTCGTTCCCTCCACCTCTGACACATATATCCTCTTTGTCGATATATAAAGGCAGGCACGTTATTACGGCATACGACACAGACGATCCATGAAAAAATCATTAATCTTAATGTTGTAGATAATTTTGACAACTGCTACCAACGTCGGAGGTAATGATTGATAAAGAAGACCCATCACAGATCTAACCCTTAGTGTTATACAAACATTTTATCCATAAATATAAGTAAATCTTGTGAGTAAACACTGGGATCCCCCAGACAATTTTTTTTTCCCCGTAAGCAATTGTTCTTGTTTGGCCGGCCTCCCGAGTAGAGTTGGTGTGTGTGTGTATGTGTGTGTGTGTTGTGAGGGGACACATACGCGTTCCGTCACTACAGCCACGGTGCGTGTGGGACATGACGCACTAGCCCCTGCGTTTGTCTGTCATAACCCCATCCTCGTTAGCACGATAACTCAGGCACGACAGAAACTTCACACTTACATCGTAGGTAAACCCTTGTGGAGGTAACGAGCCCATTAGGTGACGGAGCAAACTTGTGTAAAGGTAAATTTGCATTTTGATTAGAAAGAATTTTTTTTTTTTCTTAGGACGTGTGTCGTAACTCGGGAATGCTGAAAAATGTTAGGATATTCACCTCTGTGGCAGGTATGTACGAGGTGAAGACAGATTTTCATGAAGTGCACAATTATCCGAGTTAATGAGAGTTTTTTGGGGTTTTTTTTCTTTTTTTTTTTTTTAGCTTTTGTACTTTTGGCGGGAATCTAGCAACGTCAAGCCACTTGCCTTACTGATATACACCCTTCAGTTACGTTCATGTATTGCACTTCTTCTCTCTCTCTCTCTCTCTCTCTCTCTCTCTCTCTCTCTCTCTCTCTCTCTCTCTCTCTCTCTCTCTCTCTTTCTCTCTCTCTCTCTCTCTCTCTCTCTCTCTCTCTCTCTCTCTCTCTCTCTCTCTCTCTCTCTCTCAGAACAAATATACATCAGGGAAAAGTTCACGGGCCCAACTCTTCACTCATTACGGCAACATATATCAAACTCTGCTACGAGAAGGGAAAATGGAGACCAGATTTTCTCTTTATTTTGCTGAAGCATTTGTCGAGGGTCAACGCCCGAAGTTTACGAGAGGAATCAGCGAAAGAAAACATTTAAAGGTAAGATTTAGGAGGTTATAGAGTTAGTAACGTATAGGAAGTTTTAAAGTAATAGGAAAATGGATCATACCCGGTGATGGCTGTTCTTTCGAGGGTGCCACAAGGACTGATGTTTGGCTCGTGTTGTCTGTCATGATAATGATGTCGAGATGGCCCTTGATGGCCAGGGTAAGAGGGCCCTGAGGGCTCGAGGTCTGGCCTTGGCTCTTAAGCCTGATTTCAAGGACAGGTCATAACGATGGGTCGGTAGCGTCGTGTTCGAGGTCGTGCCAGTGTCGTACTGAAGAGTCAGGTCCGTCGTGCTCGAGGGTCGTACCAGTGTCGTACTGAAGGGTCAGTCCGTCGTGCTCGAGGGTCGTACGTACCAGTGTCGTACTGAAGGGTCAGTCCGTCGTGCTCGAGGGTCGTACGTACCAGTGTCGTACTGAAGGGTCAGGTCGTCGTGCTTGAGGGTCGTACCAGTGTCGTACTGAAGGGTCAGGTCGTCGTGCTCGAGGGTCGCACCAGTGTCGTACTGAAGGGTCAGGTCGTCGTGCTCGAGGGTCGTACCAGTGTCGTACTGAAGGATCAGGTCGTCGCGTTCGAGGATCGTACCAGTGTCATACTGAAGGGTCGGGTCGTCGTGCTCGAGGGTCGTACCAGTGTCGTACTGAAGGGTCAGGTCGTCGTGCTCGAGGGTCGTACCATCATGCTAAATCGATGAACAAGACAGCAACACTTGACCTGTGCATTAACCACAAAGTTGAATTCACTCGTCCATGAGTTTCTTTTTCACTCCCAAGACTATCAGAATCCACAGCTTTTACTCAGGTTTGGATACATTAAAAGGAAATCTAATGCTGAAAGTATCACTGATCCTCTCCCTATATAAAAACAATAAACTAACACGATCGAGTAAATCATCTTGAATGTAGAGATCAATATTTTTGGCATATGGAGACAATAAGACTCTGGGATACATATTGACCTCGGGTGCCACACAGACTGAATTTTCTTTCTTGATGTAAGATTCTCGTCCAAAATCGTTGCTCTGACGCCCTCGCGAAATTGTACTCATATTTCCCACGCGTTTCAGAGATATATTGGAAAGTCACTGGGAGACGAGAAGTGCGAGGCAGTATCTCGGGGAAATGTGAATTTCATTCGTCTATCTGTGGAACTTTATTAGTTTTATTCGCTGACATAAATATCTAGCGATATTCTTTTTCTTCCAGCGATATTAGAGAATATTTGATGAAGTTATTTCATAAAACTCTCGAATTCTGACAGTGGTCACGGGAGGGAAATTCAGCGAAGGGAAATTTCTCAAGTTGTGTGTCGTTAGTGTCGAGCATAGACGGGGGAAAGACTAATTTTGAAATTGATGGTACGAATGGACGTAACAGTGGCCGGTTAATACACATGAATAAAATGAATGAAGAATTTGTGTCTGTCCGTCCGTTTGTGTGTGTCTGTCTGTCTGTCTGTCTGTCTGTCTGTTTGTCTGTCTTGGGATTCGTCAACTTGGAAATTACGTTTCACTGCTCTTTTCCTTTTCTTCTCGTACCACAACGTAGCGTCCACCTGGACGTGTTGGTCTGCCATCATGGCATCACTCAAGACACCCGTGCACCACCGACATCTTTCGCATTCTAGTTTGGGAGCAGACTGATCACACTAATCACTCTTAATAATACATTATGAAGGTCTTTTTCTCCCCTTTGTCCTTAAACCTTGCTCACACTGCATGCAGGAAGATGTCCATCGCAGGTAGGATGATCCTAGTATTATATTTAGCTTAGAAATATCGTGGTTTGTAACGCACTCTTGACGGATAAGACCAGCGACCCGGGTTCTGCGTCCGCCTCGGCCTGATCCCTCGAGGGAGGGAAGGTCGTCGAGTGGTCTGGTCCACTGAGCGTGCTGCCTCGCGTGCCTGCCTGCCTGGACCGGGGGAGGGAAGGTCGTCGAGTGGTCTGGTCCACTGAGCGTGCTGCCTCGCGTGCCTGCCTGCCTGGACCGGGGGAGGGAAGGTCGAGTGGTCTGGTCCACTAGACCATCTGCCTCGCGTGCGCGAATTCGCCGCGAGAGAAACGGGCCACCAGCGCGGCTTTAAGCCAGTGTGGCATAGATACCTTCCCTCACAATGTGGTCCTTCATCCCCTCACCCCCCACTCCCGTCTGTATCTCCCTCATCATTACCTATAATGGTCATACTCCCCTACCTCATTTTTTTTACTCATACGTACATATAATCGTCTTAACCCCTACCATTATTTCCACATCCCTGCCTATGATTATCATAACCCTTACCTATAATCATCATAACCCTTACCTGTCATTTCTTCATCCCTTTCTTTAATTGTCTTACCTTCTACTCGTTATTTCCTCATCCGTACCTATGATTGTCACACCTGCTACCCATTATTTCCTCATCGCTACATTTGATTCTCTCACCTCTACCCATTATTTCCTCGTCCTTATAACTGTCTTGCCCCTACCCATTATTTCCCTATCCTTATAACTGTCTTGCCCCTACCCATTATTTCCCTATCCTTATAACTGTCTTACCCCTACCCATTATTTCCTCACCCGTACTGAAAAGTTTACCCATAACCTACCTAAAACTCCCTCACTCTAGGTAGATGTCTACCATAACCATAAGCCAGAACTCCTTCATCACTCTGTCCAGAAATACCACTTTCCCTCTCTGGTAATCTTCCCTCTCCCTATCCAATATTCCTCCTCCCCCTGTCTAATATTTCTCCCCAACCGACCAGTAATCTCCCCCTCGCCCCGTCCATTTCGTACACAGTCGTCACTGGCTATCCCTCCCTACCTCCCTCTCTCCCTCTCTCTTTCCCGTAGTCGGCTCGCCTGACTAGGCTTCCACCGCGGGTCCGCTACAGCCATTCCCCCGACAGTTGTATCCCCATTCCTCCCCATACAATGACACCTCCTCTCCCCTCCCAGTTGTAATTACCCGCCTGCCTCTCCTGCACGAGATTCTTTCCCTCTGCTGTGGAGTGAACCTCCAGCTCACGTCTCCTCATTACGGGGGAATCAGTGATTAGGTTTGATATTCTGCGCGGTGTTGTGGGCGGGAGGCAGTGCTGGCCCATATGGCTTAGTAAACACACACACACACACACACACACACACACACACACACACACACACACACACACACAAGGGCTTCCGTGGTGTAGTGGTTAGCGCCGCTGATCGCGATCGTGGGCCCTTCCGAGTTCAAATCCTGGACGTGACAGTCTGCCCACAGCCAATCCCAGACGTTCACTCTTCCCTTGGGGCTGGTGGCGGTAAATGGATTCACGGCTTAGGATGTGGTGTGTGTACGTGTATACACCTCAGAGTGGACATACAAGGTGAAGAGACGAGGCATCAAGGGTATGAAACTCTCTCCGTGTAACACACAAACAGTATGACACATTTATGGTTCAGTTGAGGATGTCTGAGGGCAAAAGTCCTCAGGCATGTGGAGATACACGTGGTACTACAGACAGCCAATATTTGTAAGGTATGGGAGAGCAAGGAACGGGTATAGCACAATTGAAAAGACGAACAAAGAATCTTTGAAAAGAATGACTTAGATAAGGAAGAGAATAATGAAAAAAAAAGATTGTAAATTCCTCAAGAGTGATTGTTACTTAAAGATCAATTAATCAGGATGAGTGAGATGTCGAGGATGATGTAAATATAGTCCTGGAGGTGAATGATAAGTTCAAAGGAGTTTACACAGAAGACACTGTAGACGACACAGCATCATAGAGATAGGTTGGCTGGGAGGTCTTTTGGTCCAAAGCACCGACGTCTCTTCAGAAGACAAAAACAGACTTGCTGAAGGGACGTGATCCACCTGAGCTTCTTGGGTATGATGACGTATCATCATGTGAGCTGTGGTGGTGTGCAGATACGCTTGACCACACGCTTGAAATGTTCAAGACGTCACCGGAGGAAAGCATTATACCAAGGGAGTGGAAGATGGTAAGTTTAGTAACTTGTCTTAAAGAATGGAAACGGGAAAGTTGCTGTGAACTACAGACCACAGACCACTGCCTTTGATGAGTGTGGCGTGTAAAATAAGAGACAGATTATTAGAGAGCAAGTGAATAACTGCTGGCAGAAACATCTAAGCGAGAGAGAACATGGGAATCAGGATAGTGAAGTCGTACGTAAACCTCACAGATATGAGAGAGTGAGCGCCATTTTAGACAAAAGAGAAGAATGGGAGGAGTGTGTGTGTGTAACTAGGCTACCAGAGAGCATTTGACGTCACTTACAATTCTGGTAAAGAAGATGGATTTTCAGACACGATTGAGAAGCAGATGGATAGAAAATTACCTTAGTGGAAGGAAGGAAACAAAGGTCGTATGTCAGAGGAGTTTCTCCGAAATGGGTTTGGCATCACCAACTAGTGTCCCACAGGGCTCGATCCTGGAACCGTTACTCTTCTTGGTATATGTGAAAAAGACCTCCCACAAGGGAGGGAATATGTCTGCACCATCTTTGAGGGCGACATATACAAACTGCGAAGCTGCTCAGATAACTGGTTGTTGAATTTGAACGCGAGTGAATGCAGAGTGCTAAGAAGCAGTCACAATGAAAGAAGACGTAAATGAGAATATTATCGAGTAGGAAATAAGTTGCAAGAATTTGTGTGTGCGAGGGACTTGAAGGGGGTCGTCATTGTACCCAACCTATCACCAAAACCCCACCAGAACTGTCTTCTGGCAAACGTTAGAATCACACTGAGGTACCAGGGTAAGGAAAACTATTCAGCGAACCGGTCACATCATATATCAGGCCAAGACCAGGAAAGACTCACGAAAAATTGATCACCGCACTAAAGAAGCAACGAAAAAGTAATGGAGAAAATCCAGAGAAGGACAGCGAAAGAGGTGAGAGCAACAAGGGAAATGAGTCAGAGAGAGAGAGTCTGGTAGGCTGTGGGTGCGGAGCGAACTCTCGTCACGTTCCAACTTCTGTTATTAGTTGGTCGGCGACCAGCCATATGGACCAGTCCCTGTGGTAGTACAATGGCCGGGAACAGGAGATACTGTGGGTGACTAGTGGATCTGGTAGGAGATATTATCGCATGACAAATGAGTGAGAGGTGTAGCGAGAGTGATTGGTGGTAAGATGAGGGTGGCTGGCGGACTTAATGTGTGACTGGTGGAGAGTAAGTAAAAAAAGTGATTGGATTCCCTTGTAGCTCCCGAGCCGGACGTCCGGGTAGTGGACACGAGACAACCCCAACAAATTTGAAGTCTCCAGGCGCGGGGGGAACTTTTGTGTAGTCTGTGGCACTCCATCTGCAGATGACGAGGGAGGAAAAGAAAAAAAAAAAGAACGAATAATAGTTTGTTGTGGAGTTTCGAGACTGTTGTTGTTATTGTTGTTAGGTTCGTCAGGTCTCTGGCTGCCACGGGTCTTTGTGATACAGACGGCCACATCCTAATACACCTCCATATCTAGAGACTAGATATGTGGGTTGGTGAATTATGGCGTCAGGTACAAAGTCGGTTATAGTCTTCGGGTACACGGAGGCGGCGCCTGTCCCTGCTGACGCACCAAATTGGCCTCACCCAACCACGCATCCCTCTCGAAGGGGAATTATTCTGCCTGCCTTTCATTTTCTCGTGTACCCGATGACGATTTAGCTTGTGATGTAACTCTCAATACTTTGAGTACGAGGGAAGAAGAGATCGTTATTCTCCAGCAACTGAGAAACAACAGAGTAGCGGCTAGGATGTTCTCGAAGGAGCGTCACGGTCGACATGATAAATGACGTAATATATCACCACTAGCAGGATGAAAATTGGCCACTTTTGTCAAATGCTTACGTGAATATGCTACAGTGAGGCATGTACCTTCATTGATAACAACAGGATTATTACAGTGTTCGTGTTTCATGAGCTTACGAAAAGATACTTTTAATGTGGATGCTGATCCTGTCGTAAATTCAGTACAAAACAGTTGACAGGATAAATGCTTTCGATAAAACCGATTCCCCACTAGTACATGATAAATGTGGAAGTAGAAATATGCGTGAAAATGAAGCAGGCAAAACCAAATAATGAATACGAGGAGCGATGTGATGTTGAAAATAATGGAAAAAGGGGATCAAAAGAAGAAAGATAATGTAAAAAGGGGATCAAAAGAAGAAAGATAATGGAAAAGGGGATCAAAAGAAGAAAAATAATGGAAAAGGGGATCAGAAGAAGAAAAATAATGGCAAAGGGGATCAAAAGAAGAAAAATAATGGAAAAGGGGATCAAAAGAAGAAAAATAATGTGAGTGAAGGAAGTGTAGAATATTGACACATTAGAGAGGCACATACTAAATGGATTGAGATTACGGGAGAAAAATGTTTCATTACCACATCTGAAGCTGTCATGGATACAGCTTGTAATAGAATGAATGACACCAAAGATGGTAGAAATTATAGAAAAACAATGATGATGATATAGCGTTAAAGGTCTCTTAACTAGGTATGAAAGCACAAGATAAGGCAACAGCAACAAGGAAGATAAATCAATTTTATGTACAAATAGAGAGGTGAAGTATGGAAATTGTTTGTTTAGAAACGAAATTATTAATTGACTAATACATCTCAGATTGACATCATCAGCTTGAATTTAAAGAGCGAAAGTATACTTATTGATGAAAGTGATGGCCGTAAGAATCCACACTCAGACTGCTCATATGAGCGTACCAAGTGAAATCAGTGACTAAAGTTTAAATTGGTGCTATTAAAGAAAATGATTCAGGAAAACCGATTCCTCCTTGTAAAGCGCCATGAGTAAAATTGGATTTTTAGTAAAACGTATCAACTGGATAGAAATTCATGATCAATTTCAAAGTTTTGCTTCGGTTAAAGGAACTTTTCAAATTGAAATATCCGCTAGACAAAGTAGCTATACATGCATACAATTACCGTCTTCATAATCAGCCCTCAAACTTCATGACGCTACCTAGGCTTCCATTTGTAATTGGAATATTCCTTTAGGGTTTTATTGATGCATTATAGTATTTGTATCCACATATCAGTCCTTCGTGGAACTGAACGTTCATATTAGATATAAAAGTTTAAAACAGTAAGGGATGGATAATTCGATATTAGTTAAACATGTATGTAGTGATGTTAGGGAAGTGGGAAAAGAGGGACGTCTGACGACATGAATATTTTACTTGGTTATATAGAGTACACAGAAATATGACATTAACGTAGTGACGTGAAATTGTTACAAAATATGATCACCGCCACAAATATGTCATCAATCAGAAAACTCATTATTACGGGAGACTTTAATAACAAATGTAATAGTAGTATCATTGTATTTATATTTCACATTTCCGCTGTGGTAGATATGTGCATGGAAAACGAATTCATGATTTTTTTTTTTTTTTTGAAAATATTCATAGAATGGGTTGCATCAGCCCAGTCAACAGGAACATAGTGTTCGCCCCCGAGAGAAACGTGAAATGGAAATACATCGACCACAAAGCCACCGATATTTATGTTAAACTTTTATCATTGCGATTTTAAACTGTGAAGGATTAATTGAATTTTGGTGTTGCCTGCTTAACTTAAAAGTGAGATTTTATGGTTGCGAGGGATTAATTTGGTTTTTTGACGTCTTCTGCATAGCGTAGCCAACACTGGGGCGTAACTTCGTTCGTCCTCCCTCCGTTTATCAGGAGTTATATAGTCTAGGAAATTAATACTTCGTCAGTCCGTCTCATGCCTGGAGTTCTATGCCAAGAGTGAGAGCGCTGCGTGGAGTTATAGCTTGATATAGCGCACACTCATTTGATCTGACCCTATACTTTATACGGTTGTTTCAAGCATATAGAGGATAGGAATGGCATCAAGACCCGTGTCTATAATCTGAATTTTGACTGAGTTAAATGCCGCTTATAAAAAGGTCTGACCTGGAACTTAAGCTGGCTCATAACTTCATGAAAAAAATTCTCACTAGACTTAAAAGTTAGTAAAGACGTGTTTTACAGACGTGTTTTTTTTTTTTTCCCCAGAAACAATATTTCCACATATTGTGGCTGTATTACACTGCAGGCGACAAGAATCCCTTCTATTTACGGTGAAATGAAAGTTTGCAACTCTGTATATACTGATTAAAAGTGTTTATTATTTGTATCACCAACGTTCTATTATGTTGCATTGTAGGCTTTTGCAAGCTTTAGAAAAAAAGATTATGCTGAAATTTCCATCTGTTGAAAACCAAAGATATTTGATGTCTTTTTATCCAAGTTGCTGATCAAAAGTGCAAAATATGTATTTACCGTTTCTCTGGAGAAAGATGCAAAATATGAATTTTTCAGCCACAGATGTATGAAAAAAAAAAGGGGGTTTGCTATAGATAATAATGAATAACCTTGATCAACCCATGATTTAAGAAAATTGAATTTGGGAAGTAATGTTAACAGTACGTGAGAGATGTGTAGGGAATGAGAAATTTTTTTTGTCATTCACAATATGTAAGAATACATTCTCTTTTTTTTTGTATCTAGATTATCTTATTAAGATTCTAATACTCTATATTCAAGACAAAAGCATGTGTGATAATGCATGTGTACTGTTAACACATAAGATAGATACAGATGTGATAATAACACAATAGTATTGTTCATAGCAACGTGTATCTCTCAGATGTGGATTAATAGACTGCAGAACCTAGGTACAATAGATTGCAGAACGCAGGCACAAGTATAGATCATTGAATTTACAGAAAGTAGAATTAAATATGATGGATGGGTTTCCACTTGTATATCTGAATATTATGGAAATAGGCATTTTGCTAAAGGAACTCTGAATGTAGGGTTTTTCATTTAAACAAGTAACTTTTGTTGCTTATTTTGAATACATTAAAAAATCGTGTGGATATTATTTTCATCTGTGACTATCAGTACTGATACTGATGACCATGGGTGACGCTACAGCAGTTAGATTAACTTCAGGAAGATGATGGGATTATTATTGGTTGCAACACCGAGGAAGGTGAGATTTATTGGTTGTATTCTCGAGCGTATTCCTATTTTTTGATTACTTATGCCGTGGGTCCTCGTTGACTGGTCACCACCGCTTGCCAGACGAGGTGACATTTTTGCCCCTGTTTGGGTTCATCCATCTCTCTCTCCTGATAAGAAAAAGAACCAGCAAGCAGGATGTTACACTTCAGTACTCCAGGTGACTAGGCTTGGACCAAGTGACCACTACCAACAGCAGTAGCTTTCTTGCCCTCCTCCCAACAGTGATAAACCTGGTTCGTGAATTCTGAGGGGAAAAAAAGAGAGGCTGTTTAGGGGAAAGAAGTAGATTATCAGCTGAGTCACAGAGTTCCAGAATCTCAGATTGAGGAGGGAAACACACACTAACAGAGAGGACAATCTGTAGTACCAAGAGGTAAACTGTTGACTGACCGAGAGAAGGAAAGGTAAACTAGAATGCAGAAAAGTCAGGACCAGCAGTGAACAGGTCAGCGCTCAATCCTTTACACTCAGTGGAGGTACCGTCATACTCAGAGGTGTTATATTACAGACTGTCCTAACCTCTGGTTCATTATGTAGGGGTATCCAACTGGTCCCCGAGGCTCTAGCCTGCCTCCTGACAAGTCACTACCTTCCTCTAGCCATCTTAGTAGGAGGACGCTGTAAGTCAGGGTCTCTGCTATTTTTTTTTTTTTTTTTCCACTGGTCGAGGTAGGCTACATCCATGACCTACGTTTTCTATGGTTGGGCGAGGCTTGGGTTCTCCTCGTTGGTTCCTTCCCCCGTAACGGAAGGTACATTGAAAACAGTTGATATATTGTTCGGGCTTTTACAAGCTCTTTGGTAACCGTTACTTTGTATATGGCGATGTCATTTACAGTATTCGTAGTCTGACGTAACATTATTACGTCACTTTGTCGAAAGAGGATAGGCTTTGGGAGGGGGACGCTGAAATTTATGTAGATTGACGGACTTGCAAATGAGCGTAAACAATAAACAGTACATCTGCCTGACGGGCACTGGGGAATGGAATTGGAGGATGATCTAACACTGTATCAGTTACTTTAGTTGGCCTTCCAGAAGAGCCGAAATACGGAAGGGGTTTTGGAAGAGAGAGACTGTTCAGCTTAGATCCGAGGCAGTAGCACTGTGGGCGGAAGACTTAAGTGATAAATCTGGTTTGTATAATACGATTTTGCTTGAAAATTCTCTCTCTCTCTCTCTCTCTCTCTCTCTCTCTCTCTCTCTCTCTCTCTCTCTCTCTCTCCGAAACAGGAATACTTTTTCTTTGCTGTGAAAATGCATTTGTTTCCATTATTTAGGAACCTAATGATTTTGTAGTGGCAAAATTTGATTGAAGCTTTTCTCACTCCTTGCCACTAGTCTGCTCTAACCTGTGGCTTTTTCTTTTATTTTTTGTACTGACATTTAAAGTAGTAGTCCATGATGTGGATTAGTGAAGGTAACTAAGAGCGTCTTCATCGGCATTTTTGCATTTCTTTACCACATTGTCGGACGCAGGGAAACACCGAGTGGTTTATGCAGACATCGTGAGAAGGTAGAATTAAAAGACTGAAATCCCATTGACATGATATGTGTTTGGTCGTCTTGAGCCGACATCGCGTTTTTTTTTCTTTCTTTTTTCTCCACCCTCCTCTGACGGTGTGGTTCGTGGGACAGAGAGCAGCTGGACAGGAGGGACTGGGCAGGAACGAACAGTAGGATGATATGAGCCTCACATGAAGTTTGGGCAACTTCCGCTCAGAAACTACAGGGGAGGTAAAAGTTGGCAGAGGAGGTACAGCCGGGTCCGCGCCCAACCTCCACGAGGTCTTGATCAAGAATCCTCCTTTCTTATTCTCTCTCTCTCTCTCTCTCTCTCTCTCTCTCTCTCTCTCTCTCTCTCTCTCTCTCTCTCTCTCTCTCTCTCTCTCTCTTCCCCTTTGGTTCTTCCTCTGAGTGTAAGGTTCCCAGCCTGGCGCATAGACTGGTTCACGATCATTAGCGGTAACAAGGAAAATAGATTATATTTGTTTAGGAGAATTGGTCCCTGTACAAGCTGATGCCTGGATACAACATAAATGGTCGATCCCAAGTCAATGTCGGCGAAAGTAAAACTGCATATCACTTGGTATGATGCTCTTCATCACGTACGCATCCGCGAAGATGTTGTCAAGAGTGACGAGTGTTTGGTTTCATGTCATAATCAAAGCCAGTGTAGGGAAAAGATATCGGTGCTGGGAGGCCTGCACGAGGCAGACGCGCTGCTGCAAGACGTAAACAGAGAGAGAGAGAGAGAGAGAGAGAGAGAGAGAGAGAGAGAGAGAGAGAGAGCGAGAGAGAGAGAGAGCGAGAGAGAGAGAGAGAGAGAGAGAGCGTCCCGGGGAATAAAACTTGTAACGTCAAGGAAAGCAACCCGCATAGAACCTTATGTTGAATTTCGGTAATACTTTCCTCTAATCTGCCACAGTCCCACGTGTTTGGACGGTCCAAGTTTGACGCAAGTTTCAATATTTGTGTTGGCCGCATGCGAGCCTCGGGGGGAGCTGGAGGGAGTGAGGGAGGGAGCAGCAACTGGTGAGGAGGCGACCGGGTGAGGCGAGAACCGTTGCTTGAGTCTCAAGCGTTGCTGGACTCCCGTAATGGATGGACGGTCGGCTTGGTTTTTCCCTGGAGGAGTAAGGTGCCCGCCACCAGGAGGGAGGTACTGGATGATCATTGGAAACCCTTGATCCCTTCCCTCACATGCCATCCCTCCGCCAGTCCCGGCTCCCGTGGGACCTACGTTTGATCCCTGACACTGCAGCCGGCAGACCGACCTTGAAGGTGAGTGTTGGTCCACAGGCTTTATCAAGCCTCTGCTCTCTGTGCCACACACGTCATTGTTGGTCCACAGGCTTTATCAAGCCTCTGCTCTCTGTGCCGCACACGTCATTGTTGGTCCACAGGCTTTATCAAGCCTCTGCTCTCTGTGCCACACACGTCAGTATTGGTCCAAAGGCTCGATCAAGCCTCTGCTCTCTGTGCCACACACGTCAGTGTTGGTCCACAGGCTTGATCCAGCCTCTTTGTCTCTGTACCACACACGTTAATGCTGGTCCACAGGCTTTATGAAGCCTCTGCTCTCTGTGCCACACACGTCAGAGTTGGTCCACAGGTTTGATTCAGCCTCTTTGTCTCTGTACCACACACGTGAGTGAAGTTGTTTTACAACAGATGTCTCGCTCGCTGACAGTCAGCAGCGGTGAGGGACGGAAGGCCCTCACTCCCTAACACTGCCAGTGGTGGAGTACCCAGCACGAGTGTGGAGATGATCACTAGGTCGTTGCTTGAAGCGTCTTGTCTCAGCCAACACAAAACTTTGTACTGGGGGAGGTCAGGTAATTGGGTGTCTTTGCCTGTGGATGATTATGTTATTCCTGCTTGTAATTAATCGAGGAAAGATAAGCACCGTCATTTTGCTTTGAGATAACTTACTCACAAGTGTTTCATGTTCCGTGTTTGAGGAGTGAAACATTTTGCTGTGTGTCTTTGCCTTCGTGGTGACCGAGTTTCTCGTGTTGATTTATAGTTGTCATGCGTCTCCCTCTGTAAAGCTGGAGCCAAGTGAGAACTTGTCAAGTTATAATGTCATTGTACTGTTGCAGGGTAAACACAAGTCTTGTTTGTAACTCTCCTGGTTCCTCAGTACAATTTGCATCTTAACTACTTTTTTTTTCATGCACTGGCTGGATCTTAAACCCTTTGAGCATGACGGTACAACCCTTGACCACGACGATATGACCCTTGCCTAAGGTGGTATATGACCCCTGAGCGTGGTGGCGTGACCTTCAAGGCATCATCATGTTTCAAGGGTCGTTAACGTCATATTCAAAGGTAGTACCATCGTGCTTCGGAGGGAAGGAGGGGGGGAGTGACGTAACTCTGTGCTCAAGGATCGTAAGCCTCATGCTGCTGAGGGAACTGAGGAACGGCTTTGTACGAAGACGTGGAACAGTCTCCCGCAGACAACCTTGTGACACACACGCTGCAGACTCTGGAACTATTGCCGTACTTCCTCCGAGACCTCCTCATAATCTCCTTCCTCATCATTTCTCCTGCCAATATTATTGTAGGTAATTACAAGCGCCTCCCGTCGGCCAGAGTTTCCCCCATTACTGAGGCAATTATTCATTTTTGTTCACACACGCTTTAGTTTTAATTGGTTTTGGGAACTACTTTCGGAAGTCCACTTTTCAACCTTAATGGCTAATTAGCCGGGAAAATTGATGACTTTTAAGTACTTCCGTTCATTTTATGGTAAGATATTTTTTATGATCAGTCTGTGATTCATAAAAGAATTTCAGCTTCTCTCATTACATTATGAAAACGTAATACAAAGATTGTAGAAATGATTAACGTGTGTGTGTGTGTGTGTGTGTGTGTGTGTGTGTGTGTGTAACAATGCCCACCCTGACAGCAAGATTCGAATAGCCACCATATGTGTGTGTGTGAAAGCTGAGGCCACGGGCTCCATAACGTACGAGTAAGCGTCCGCAAATCCCACACAAATAGTAGTGGTTTGAGTCCTGAGTCAAGAGGGCGTTATGCGTTCTGAGAAACTGAACTCAAGAACCTCCTGACTGTTCTGACGGAGGACGAGACTTGTGAGGGAAGGAGAAGGTTTTAGGGTCATCTTCCCGCCAACCTGCAGGACCTGGCTACATCATGACACTCACCCGCTCCTTCCGCCGCAGTGTTGGCTAGGCTTCGCCATGTGAACCAACATGCACATATATGTCGGCGGATACCACGCCTGCTCATATAACATGATGGATGAACGCCCAAGATCTGGCCACCATCCATCACTACAAGCAGACAGACAGACACAGAACAGACCCTAAAGAAGGTCTTTTCTGCTGGCGTTGTCTCCTCTCCATGCACAGGAAAATCTTTGACGGTCCGTTCTGCTTGCATTGTCTCCTCTCCATGCATAGGAAAATTCGGGACGGTCCATCACTATCTAATCGCAGACAAGACCTAATCTAAGATCCCTGGGACCGCTCAGTAGACGTGGCAGACTATTTGAGAGCAGTGTGATTTCCACAAAGATATCCTGGAGGTACAAGAGCCATAACAACAACGTGATGAAAGTCCTTAAAACACACGAGCCCAATGTCGGCAAGACGAACCTCCGACCGTACTAGCTGGGAGGAACAGTCCCAAACATTGCATGGGAATTCATCTTGGCTGAGGTGGTATGAGCTACAGATAACAAACAAGACGGACCCGTATCTCAAGCTCAGCTGGTGGGAGCAGACCACGACCATGGAATCTGGGAAACTCCAGCTTGAAAGATTATAATCCATACAAGAATTATATAGAAAAATATGAAAGGTTGTAATGCATACGAGAATGATATAGAAAAATATGAACGATCGTAACTCCTACAAGAAATATATAGGAAAGTATGAAAGATTATAATGCTTACAAGAATAATATAGAAAAATATAAACGACTGTAATTCCTACAAGAATTAAATAGTAAAGTATGAAAGATTATAATGCATACAAGAATGATATAGAAAATATAAACGATTGTAATTCATACAAGAATGATGTAGAAAAATATGAAAGATTGTAATTCTTACAAGAAGTATATAGAAAGATATGAAATTATAATTCCTACAAGAATTATATAAAAAATGAGATTATGATTCATACAAGAATTATATAGAAAAGTACAGAATGTACTTCATAAAAGAATCATATAGAAAAAAGTGAAAGGTTATAATTCATACAAGAATTATATAGAAAATGAGATTATAATTCATACATGAATTATATGGAAAAATATGAGATTATAATGCGTACAGGAATTATATAGAAAAATATGAAAGACTATAATTTATACAAGAATTTAGATGGAAAAAAACTGTTTCATAGACGAAATCAGGAGAGGTGAAACCAGAATATTTCTATTTTTTTCAGAAAAGGGGAGTTTTACTTATACTTTTGGATAAGTACCAGACTGATTTCACAGATATGAAAAAGACAGCAGCACGCTGATCGTAATCTCTCTGACGTTAAAGATATATTTTTTCAGATAAAAAGATTTTTGCACACAATTATCTGTAATTGCTCCGAAACACGTAACAAAAAAAAAAAAAACTAGATTTTCTTTTCAGATATCACATTTATTTTAAGAGAATGGGGGAGGCACCTCAAATTACTACACGGGATGATGAAAATAGAGCCAGCTCTTTTTATATCCCCAAGGATGGTCTGAAATACGCTGAGCAAATCTTCCGGACTCGGGAATATCGTAATTCCTCTCATCACGAGTGCACAACCCTGAGTTATCACAGACCCGAGCCGCTGGATGTCGGAAGACGAAGACTCTGTAAACTCGTGTTACGTTAACAGACAACGAATGCCCTAATTATAGCGTCTCACGCTGTGGCATATGTAAAGGAGAGACATATGTCAGAATCTCGTACCATAAGCTGTATTCTGCCGAGGCCCGACACCAAAGGAGTCTTGACAAATAAGCCAACTAAATTCAACACGACTGCCGTGCCTCCAGGAATAGCTGAGCTCCCCAGACGGGATCCAGGACTTGCTTACTGGTGACGGGACCACTCTAGTCTGTCCTCACCATTATTCTGGGGCTCCACACAGCCCTATGGTATCCTCGCCATGCAACACTTGATCCCCAGTGGCTGACGCACGGTAGCAGCAAATGAAGACATTATTTTATTATGTATTAAGGTCTAGGAATCGCATATTATATACTGTTCGAACACAGGTAAATGAAACGTCAAAACTGAACAGTGGGAACCAGTGGGTTCACTGAGTATTAAGAATCGTATTATCAAAATTCTGCAGGCTGTCATGTTACCTTAGGTTACACAGCTGCAACGCCTCATCAGCAATATCCATTTCTCCTACTGTGCCTCGCTTTATTCCATTGATATCACTTCTTACGAGGTCCTGAGCCCAGCCTTAGCAACGATCCCAGCACCTCCCAGCTCGCCCACATCCCCAGCCCTCACATCCTGAGACAGTTGTCGGTCAACGCTGGGTCCGGCAACACGTCAATAGCCTCACTGTCTTGCCACCCTGTTGGGTTACACTCTCGCCCTCACAGTCCTTCACCTCACCCACTGTGGTGACACGCTTGACCCCCTCCGCGCCATCCAGACGTCACAAGAATGTGTCAACAAGCGAGTTAACCCGATGTCCCAGAGCCACGGCCCTGAACACAAAACCTGGGACCCCACGGCCAAGGGGCACCACCCCGGCTGACAATGACGCGTGAGGACTAGAAAGAGGATATTACTTTTGGCGTTATATATTACATTCCTCTCCGCGGCGTCTTCACGCAGCTGACGACATCGCCTCACGAGAGGTGTTGGTAGGTTCTCGGGCTCTGGGCGACCTTTGGGAAAATACCGTCCTGACCGACGTGAGATGACCCGTGACGATGACCCGTGATCCCTGGAGAACCTGGAATTTAGTGTGTCACATGAGCGACATCGACTTTGTACATGTTACACTCTCATCAGCGGGAGAACAATAACTCTCTCTCTCTCTCTCTCTCTCTCTCTCTCTCTCTCTCTCTCTCTCTCTCTCTCTCTCTCTCTCTCTCTCGAGCAGTGTGCTCACGTGGGGTTCCTCAAGGAGCCTGCCTTACCCACCTTCGGCTCCGTGCCCTCCCTGACTACCCAGATTTGATTTGTGCCGGTCTCCCCGGCAAATATACTGTGCACCCCATGCTCATCCTGTGAGCGGTAGCGCAGAGGTATTACAAGGGTCACAAAGGATCTTAGTCAGACCTCAGTGGGTTGATATTACGTCAGATGTTACAATTCGTATTTCAGTACATACATTACATAGTTTCATATGGACTTCTCCCTACCCACCCTCGCCTTAGGGCCACCGTGTCGCCCTCATTTCTCCCACTCGTCTCCCTTAACCATGTAGCCACACTTCCCATTCATCTCCCTCCTCCTGTTTGAGCCACGAATAAACGGGAATGCTGAGAGACAGAGATAGACGCCGGGTACGAATGAACGGAGAAAAACAAAAGAGGCACGGGTGGACATGGAGGCGGAAGCCCACGGGGACGACGAAGAACACGGATGCAACCAGCCAGGTAAACAGACTTGTCGACTCGTGCACTTTTCATCTCTCTCTCTCTCTCTCTCTCTCTCTCTCTCTCTCTCTCTCTCTCTCTCTCTCTCTCTCTCTCTCTCTCTCACACACACACACACACACACACACACACACACATCATGTACTGCACTGTCGTACTGCACTAAAAGCCAAACAACATTGAAGAGTCGCTCACGGTCTTTGAGTACTGATTGGTCCCGACGTTCATCGCAGGTCTGGGATGGCCTGGGATGTCTCATCGCCATGACGTCATCCCATCACCATGATGACGTCCAGTCAGTCACCACGACGTCGTCCCTTCACCATGAGGTCCTCACATCACCATGGCGTCGTCCCACCCATCACCATGGCGTCTCCCCCCAATCACCGTGACATCTTTCCATTACTAGGACGTCTTCCTTTCACCGTGACATTATCCTTTCCCTGGGACATCGTCCCATTACCAGGACGTCATCCCATCACCACGATGCCTCTATCATGACAACTGATCCATAGAACATCATGGAGATGCATGAACATCATGGAGATGCATGAATCGTTCCACAAGAACAGAGTGGGGGACAGATCAATGATGTGGGTTGCAGGTTACGGCCACCAGGGTGTCCTGATGTGTGGTACATGCGGGAACCTCCGAGGGCTGGGTCCTCACCAGGACGCTGTGTCTGCGCCGTGCTCCATAAGGACACTAGCTCGGGACTGGACCCCTCACGAGGACACTGCCTCAGGGCTGGACCCTCACCAGGGCACTGCCCTACAGCTGAACCCTCCCCAGGGAATCACAAAGACCCTCTGCCACTTTTGACCATTGTAGGGTCCCAAGCCGTGAGTCAGACTCCATCAGAACCCGTCAGTACCCAACAGACTCCATCAGAACCCGTCAGTACCCAACAGACTCCATCAGAACCTGTCAGTACCCAACAGACTCCATCAGAACCCGTCAGTACCCTGCAGACTTCATCAGAACCCGTCAGTACCCAACAGACTCCATCAGAACCCGTCAGTACCCTGCAGACTTCATCAGAACCCGTCTTGTGATTTCCTGTCATATCGAATAACATCACACACACACACACACACACACACACACACACACGTACACACACACACACACACACACACACACACACACACACACACACACATGTACGTTCCTCCACACAGGGAAACTGTGAGTGGCCGGCAGTATATAAATTAATAAGCTCCTTGATGGCATAGAAAATTTCAAAAGATGTGGCCCGACCAATGTAAGCCTCTCTCCCCGTGCTGTACAAATAGTTAATTACAGATACATATTTATACAGTACTCCTCTCACGAAGGAAACACTTTAAGTTTCAACAGGAATTTTTTCTCCTTTTTTTTTTTCTCTTTTTTTCTTCCCAGTATTGGCTCGTCATCCGGTTTGGTCAAGGTGATGCAGCCCCTCCTGGCGCACATGAACAAGAGTGAGGTATCGAAGTGTACCCTGTGAATAACTTGATCACAACTGCCTTCCACTGAAACTCTGATTCGAACTTAATGACTCGTTCAGAATCTCAATACCATCTTAGGCATAAGAAATATTCCTAAGATTATATTGATGAATTGGCAGACGTGAGTGTTTCCTCCATAGTACAACACCCTCACCACGACAATACTAGTGGATGGGTTGTGAAATGATAGATTAGTGTTCAACGTTGAACGAAAGAGATGCGAACCCCTTTCATTCCACCTTTTGTTTATGGCATCCATACTCATAGGTTTTTGTTTTTTTTAGATTAACTAGATCTCCAGTCAACCATAGCCCCGCCCTCTGTGTTCAAGAGCTGACCTGGATCCAACGACCACAAAGAAGGCGGCCACAAAGAACGATTTGCAATAAATCCCCGAGGGTTTGTGTTCTTGTATTTAGGCCATAGATCTTTTATGAAATATTTTGTATTGGTTGCGCAGTGCGGGTGGTATGAAGAAAAGTTTACCAGTGACGGAGAGGATTTTTCTTTTTTTTCATTGAATTGTCTGGTAAAACGCACCTCCGTCCCCAAAGAATTAGACGTATCCCTAACGAGAGAAGACTGACCCAAGGCTTAATTAGGTACGGACGACGGTAATGAGCTAGGCCAGAGGAGGTGATTAGTACGTTAATCAGCTCGTTATAGCCTCGTTACCCCGCTGCGATTGGTCGGGTCCCCTGTGGTCCAGTAGAATACCCTCATGGCCTTTACAGCGATAGAATTAATGTTCCTTCTCTCCTTCATAATATATCATGACAGACAATCTTTAGCAGACAAAAGGAAACGATAGATATTGTATTTATGTCTGTATTGACGAAACGACTTGAAATATCTCGTCTTTTGGCGAAGGGAGTGTATGTGTGGGCTTTGAAGATATTCATTGTGAAGACGATTCAGCAGGAGCAGAGGGCCTTCTCTCGTGGTACACCGTGGCTTCAACACCTCTCAGATGGTGAGGGGGAAAATCTCTGGGAGTATTTCAAGACGGGCGTATTGTTCCCCGGGACTGGAAGGCTCTCTGGGGTCGTGTTGTTATGTTCCGCCCCGAGTGTGTGTGTGTAGCGAGGGTCTGTTATGACCCAGGGTACCCACAGAGGCAAGTGTGTCGGGGACAGGCTCTCCTCCCGGGGATGTGACAAGACCTTTCTATCTAGACAGAGGTTTTAGAATTAGACGGAACACACGTTTTGACATCGTTGGGTATTTTTTTGTCTGTTGCTGGTGAGGGAGTTGTCACGTCGCCCGAGCAGTATGGATGGAAGACGCCCAGGGGGATCACTCCCTCCTCCGTCGTCGCCTTCGTCAGCCCGACCTCCCACCCGTTTTCGTGAGTTGAACTTTAAGCCTGCAAGAATATAACGTTGGTCACTTAGTATCTTGATTAGATACTCTTGAAATTTTTATTAAGTAGTTTTACTACATCTGAACAGTCGAATTATGAGTCATGACTCGAGTTTGGATATTGTTTGACTTATGCTCTTGTTAAAAGGGTTTACCCTGGAAATTTGTCGGGTTTGTAACGAAGAAAATTCTACCTCAGGCCATGATATATATATATATATATATATATATATATATATATATATATATATATATATATATATATATATACGCCCGATAAACTGATTTTACTCCTCTTACCTATGCCACACTGCAAGCAACACAGGTGTTCCCTGGAGCATCCTCCTAGTTGTATATGTGTATCATGCCTTTCCCCTCGTGTGTGTATACACACACATGCACCCTAGCCTAAGCCGGGTATCCATTCATGGAACAGCCCTGAGGAGAGGATGAACTGGGTAGGGTGTAGGTCGACTGCCTCACCTAGGATTCGAACCCACGTGGGCTCGACCCCGGGCGGGCCTCCGGTAACTCATAGACAGTTAAGAGCAAGTCTGGACACCCCGGAGGCCCGTGTGTGTGTGTGTGTGTGTGTGTGTGTGTGTGTGTGTGTGTGTGTGTGTGTGTGAGCAGGCGATAAGGCCACAATGTCTTTAGATTCCGGTGAGGAAATCTAAGGGGCCGTTGGACACGCTGACCCGACCTGGGGAGCGGCAACAGGTGACAACAATCATGGCTCCTGTGAAGTGCGAGCAGCTGGCAGGAGGAAAGTTCGGGCCGGACATGGCCAACAATATCACGTGTATCCAAGACATGTTGCGAAGACTGAGATAGAGAGATTCCATGACACCTGGTGAGTCGTAGACCGTCCAGGAATAGTGTATATGAGAGGGAGAGGATGCAGAAGCGTTGGGCACGAGGGGGAAGTACCGGAGAGTAATTGCATAGTTGGAGAAAAATGCTCGGTGTCTGGACCTCTGAGGTGTTATATGTTGCAGGATTGGTCCTCCTGCAGGATACAGTTAGTGTAGGATCTCAGCTGTTACCGGGTGTAGCATCTGTAACCCACAGTTCCACCGGAAGGGATGAGAATGGCCCGTACATGTATAAGATTGCAAGTGAACACAAAGAAAGGAATTCAGAGAGAAACACATCATTTTGATCTTAACGAGGATCTTTGTGATGGTGGAAGAGATCAGTTGTTCATAGATGAGTGTGGTACGAGTATATAAACACACATGTATATTAGAGAAAAAATAAGGCTGTAAATTATTCATGTAATTATGGAGGTGCATATAATGTTATTTGTGGATTTGAAGCGAATTATTTATCAAGTGTTTTCTTAAATGTCTCTGTGGCGCTGCTTGCAACCTTTACAATTGGTAAATCATTTCATTTGTTAGCATTCCAATTGAAGAAAACGAAAATTGTCTCATTTCAAGTAAAGCGTTTGCCAAAGAAGTTTTATGAATGAAATCCCACAAATTTGGTCTTGAATAACCGCTTGAGTATCTGTATCAAATCGCCTTTAAACTTTCTTTTTTTTTCTGAGCCAAGTAAGTTTCAGTCAAGCTCGCTCAAAGAGGATTTGGTTCTCAGTCTTGGGAATCATCTTAGCAGCTCGACGCTGTGTCCTCACCATTCCATGTATGTCTTTTCTTAAGTAACGTGGCCAATCAAGGTGGGGACGCGCCAGTGAAGTGTAAAGAGTAATGATTAGTATCTTGTACTTAAATTCTTAAAATCTTGTTCGCCATTTTCTTCGCTGCTTCTGTGCTTTGGTTACTCGAGCTTTTGAGGGTCCAAAGAGATTATCACACGTGTGTCTTTTTTTTTCTCTCTCATTCACCTTCTGTAGCTCAACTGAACTCGCACTGTAGCGTAACGTCTTGATTGTACTACGTGCACTTACTGTGGTAGTGAAATTCATTTGCCACCTGTTAAACCCAGCCCATCAGTTTTCTTTTGTCAGCTTGAAGCGGGAGAGACTCAGGTTCTGTCGTTCCTTTATTTTCTCATGTTGGTATGGTCGGGGAAATTTTGGTGTCTCGCGACGATACCCCATCATCATCGTTGCCGTTGTATGTTGCCAGAAAGAGAAGTGGACCCAAGACAGATCCTTGCGGTACACCAGCTGTCATATCTAACCGTTCCGTGGCTTGATTGTTCATAACTATCCTTTTATATATATATATATATATATATATATATATATATATATATATATATATATATATATATATATATATATATATAATATATATATATATATATACATATATATATATATATATATATATATATATATATATATATATATATATATATATATATATATATATATATATATTTCACCGCTGAAGTAAAACTCTATCTGTACCATGATCAAGCAGATTCGTCAGATATTAGAAAAAAAATCGTTGACAACCAATCTAAGGATCGTTACGTAGTAACCCTCAAAATAATCTAACAATCTTACCTTGAATGATGATGGTTTCCTTGATTAAGTTAACTAACTACAGACGTATAGCTAATTAGGCGGTAGTGACCGGGTAGGGACTTTTTACATTTTTTTCTTAAAGGAAAACTCCCGGTCTTCTGGGACTTTCCCTAAACAGATATGACACAAATATACATACATACAAACGCACACCCGCGCGAGGAAGGACTGAGGCAGTAGCAGCGGAGCCACACACACACACACACACACAGGACACGTAACCCCTTCTAACAGACCTGACTCCTCCTCCATTCGTCTCCACCAACACACTCGATCTTCTGCCTCACTTGTCCACAGCCGCTCAACACCAGCTGGCCGGTACCTCCCCATGCTAACTCACATCTCATACAGACACCACAGCTCTCTACATATCGTCTTCACAGGTATTCCCGTCACCCCTCCGTCTGCGACCTGTCTTCGCGATTCATCTTGAAAATGAGGGTCTTTGTCTCTTGGAAAACAAGCGCACTGTGAAGCGCGCCTTGGGGACCTTGAATTTCCGAACTCTGACGTCATCTGCCTTAATGTTTGTCTCCCAACTACCCACTGTTTTCCCTCCGGTGTGCACACGGCCCGTCCAACACTGCTACCTTTATGCAACATTCTTCGAGCAGATTCATCTTTGATATATATATATATATATATATATATATATATATATATATATATATATATTCTTAATTCATTTCATTACGTTTCTTTCGGTGTTGAAAGGTGTTACCGAACTCCACCTGCAAGTAGTAACACCGCGTGTGAAACGAGTCTGTACCGTCGTTAGCGGACTGAAAGGAGTACAATCCCGTCCAGGATCCTTCTCTTCTCCAGAAGAGCCCACCTTACCTGGCTTCCGCATGGAGCGCTGCCTGGAAGCTTCAGGAACTCCCATCACAGAAGTCTTGGTGTTTCATAACTAGTTCAATGTCTGCTCTAAACTGTGTTATTCATTTCTTATTTATTCATTTATTTATACGTATTTATTATTTTTTTTTTTTAGCAAACTAGCCTCGTGTGTGCGTCTGTGCCTTTCATCTTCAGAGGAGGCAGGAGCACAAGCCCCTGACTCTCAAGAGGAACACCTCCATTATGCAAACATGTTCATTATGCAAACGAGGAGGATTCGAACGATTCGCTTGTTCCGCTACTTTGATGATCAGTGTGAACCACCGTGCCATGCTCTCCCACCGGGCCCCGGTCACGTTCCCCCTGGGGTCTGCACCAGCCTCATGGAAATGAGGCATGACTCTGACCAGATATGAGATATGAGGTGATCACCCTCTCAGATTGGACATTCCCTGCACTTGTGAATATATGGCCGTCGTTTGGTCTGGTGCAGGGGCTGGAAACACTGATGTGAGGGAGTCATGAGGTGTGGTGGTGGTGGTGGTGTGAGGGAGTCATGAGGTGTGGTGGTGGTGGTGGTGTGAGGGAGTCATGAAGTGTGGTGGTGGTGTGAGGGAGTCATGAAGTGTGGTGGTGGTGTGGGAAATGTGAGGCAGACAAAAGGACTCAAACAGCAACTGACCACTAAGGGTCTTTTCGAGGTTGTTTTTGATAGTGGAGGATATCAGAAACTCACAGATTAGTGTGGTAAAAGTTAGAAGGTATATAGGTCATTGAAGGACAGTAACCTGTAAGTTGTCATTTTGACTATGGAGGAGCTGATGATGTAAGTCGCGGACTTGAAGCGAAGTACTTATCACGACTCTTCTTAAACGTATCTATAGTACTGTTTTCAGGCACTCTACTTGGCACATCTTTCCATGTGTTGACAGTCTCTTGGAGATAAAGGACTACGCTTCAGTCGACTTAAAACGTTTGCCTACGAGTTTGTATCCATTACTACGAGGGTTGGAAATCAAACGAATCAAGTCTTAAGTAACGTAATAAATCAAGATTAACAAGGCCTTTGGTAATTTTGAATACTTGTGTTAGATCACCTCTTAACCTTATATCTTCTGAGCTAAATAGATTCAAATCTTTTTATCTGCTCTCAGCCCAGGAATCACCTTGGTGGCTCGATGCAACACTCCATCCATTCTGTCTCGGTCTGTTTTTAAGAAAGGTAGGATGACCAAAACTGAGCACAATATTCAAGATGGGGACGAACCAATGATTTGTGAAGAGTGAGGACGATTTCTCTAGACTTAGACTCAGAGGCCCAGCCTTTGAATTCAAGATTTTTTTTTTTCGCTCTTTTCACTGCTTTTATGCACTGCTTACTTGGTATTAGGTCACCAGGGATTATTACGGCTAAGACGTTTTCCTCATTTGCCTTCTGCACTTCAACAGAATTCCTCCTGTAGCTTGCGTTTTCATTTTTACAACCGGTATATAAAACTTTGCACTTATCGATACTGAAATGCACTTACCATCAATAAGCTCAATCCATCCGTTTGTTTTATGTCAGTGTGAGGCTATAGACGATCAGGTTTATTAATACATTTATGTCCCAGCTTTGTATTGTGAGCGCATTTTGATACCTTGCAATGCAGCCCATTATCAGTGTCGCTAATATGTGTGTGAGAAAGAGAACCGGTCCCAAGACTGATTGATCCCAGTGGCACTCCACTTGCTACGTCTGGCTGTTTGATCCATGTGGCGCTCCACTTGCTACGTCTAACTAATCTGAGGCATTAGTCACAACTTTTTTTTTACGGCCAATTAAGCAATTTCCTGTCCACTAAAGTACAACCCCATCATTGCCGTGTCAAAGGATTTTTGCCACTAACCTTTTAAGCAGAACCTTATCGAAAGTTTTTTTTTTCTTTGGAAAATTTGCTGCATTACTTTCGCCATACATGTTGATCATATCATGAATGATTTCTTGCCACATTACATGCAGTGTTGAAAGCTCCCTCAAAAGCGATGTGTCAGTGATCACTTGTACCAAAGTGTTCTCCATTATTGACGAGATCCTCTGGTTATTTTCCTCCTAACGCTATTGTCACTAACTCAGAGATTTCGTTTGGTATACTGCGAGAGTTGACATGACATATTTTTAGACGAAATTGAGACCAATTTGCACGTGAGATGAGATGGTAATACGAGGGAAACATGAGGTGTGTGTAGTGGTGGTCATGTGAGTAGAATATGAGAGCCGTCGGATATCTGTATCACCTAACGACATAACTATAGCCTGTATCTGGTGGGGCAGGGCATCACAGCGGTCCTGTGTGTGTGTGTGTCCTCCCCCGTGACACGTAGTGATGATGATGTTATCCCTGCCTGACGCAACGGAAGCAGTTGTCCTGTGTGTGTGTAGGAGCAGGAGGTCTCCTTTTGGGGTTGTCGTCCTGATGGTCGGCTGGCTGGCTCTCTCTCTCTCTCTCTCTCTCTCTCTCTCTCTCTCTCTCTCTCTCTCTCTCTCTCTCTCTCTCTCTCTCTCTCTCTCTCTCTCTCTCTCTCTCTCGGTTGCCCTCCGCCCGGCTGGCTGAAACCGCCACGACCACCACTGGGACGAATCTCACACAAACACATCGAGTCATATTGGTTCTGGAGTCTTTCTCGAGGTAACGTAATTTACTAATCAGATTTCCTGTGGGCCAGAGTCGAGTCTTCCTCCTCTTCTGCCGACCTGACAGCTGCCCGTGCCGTCTCAGCAAGACATAACACAAAGCGCACGTTGTGACTGGCGACGTTGAAGAATTTCATGCTCAAACAGATATGAACTCTGAACTCCTTCAGGTTCCCCTCCCTTCCCTTCCTTATAGGATGCTCCCCTCACCACGGGATCCTTCCTTTCCGCCCAGAAATTCCTTTCCCACAGGTATAATGGCGAGTCGGATGACATCTCCATTTCAATTGGATCACGGTCGAGTTGCAGAGAAACTTGATCACCCGCCGCCTTGCCAGCTAGTCCCCGGCGCCTCCTGCCTCCTCACCTTCCTCCAGTCTTTCTCTTCCCTCCTCCACTTGCCTCTCTTTTTTTCCCACATTTCCTCCATTTACTTACGCGTCTCTCTCTCTCTCTCTCTCTCTCTCTCTCTCTCTCTCTCTCTCTCTCTCTCTCTCTCTCTCTCTCTCTCTCTCTCTCTCTCTCTCTCTCTCTCTCCAGCCTTTTTCTTTCATCCCCTTGTATATCCGACGACCCAAACAACCCCCCCCCCCTGGAACCAACGCCACCGTCCCTCGGCGCCGGTCCTCTGAGGTCGACGTTAAAGCTCCTGTAACTGGGTCTCGCCGGAGACTCTGAGGCTGAGATCCATATCGGATTATTTTTCACACCTCGAGACGAGACTTCAGTTTTCTAGCCTGCGACTGTCGTCCTTAGGGGAGTCCTCCTCCTCCTCCTCGTGTGCGTCCTATATTCACCACACAGCCTGGATGGGTCCATGGCGAGGGTCCCTTCTCATCCACACACACACACACACACACACACACACACACACACACACACATGTCCTGGAGGGTACCTGATATGGGGGGGTCCGACTCCACAACACACAGAGGCTGAAGCGTCCTTTAAGTGGGCCCTCACCTCCACTTAGAAGGGTATCAGTGTATGGAGAATGTATGGTCCTCGGCACCACACCACTCCACACACAGCCTGGAGGGCCCCGATATGGGTCCACACACACACACACACACACACACACACACACACACACACACACACACACAGCCTTATGGATCCCTCCCTGTTGTATGAGGGCTGCACCATACCACCATAGCCTTCTATAGAGAAAGAAACTAATTAGTGTATTTTCCCAGTGGATTAATTACCCTCCAATAACTTAAGTTTTAATATCTCACAAAAGATTCATTCTCCCCCCCACGACGTGGTGTGTGAAGTCTCATCTGTGTGATGGTTTCCTCTCTAGGGGAACAGAGGACGACGACAAAGTAGGAGTTTATTATTATCAGAGAAAAACCATTATGCTTCTGTCTGGCCTGGGGCCCACCCGGACCACCTCTCTCTCTCTCTCTCTCTCTCTCTCTCTCTCTCTCTCTGTCTCTCTCTCTCTCTCTCTCTCTGTCTCTCTCTCTCTCTCTCTCTCTCTCTCTCTCTCTCTCTCTCTCTCTCTCTCTCTCTCTCTCTCTCTCTCTCTCTCTCAAATTATAGAAATCCTGCACTTAACATTCAGCCAAAGAGTAATACCAGCACATAACTGGCTCAGATCTGTAGCGTAAAATCGCTTCTGTTGGGGGAAATGGACGTAGTGAGATTACGTTGAAATAAAAAAAAGACTTTCGAATTTGGACGAGACAACGAGTGATTACAATACTTGGCTCCCGAGGGGAAAAGGTCGGAAGGAAAATATTTTGGGGGGGAAAATGTGTTTGGGTTATGGCGCTTGAAATAAAAGAAAAAAAAAAACGGACGTGGCTTGATTTTTGTTGTGGTAGATTGTGTGTTAGTGGTGGTGGTTGTAGTAAATTGTCGGGGATTGTGAGTGAGGGTGCTGTTGGAGATGCTGGTGGTGGTTGCCTGTTGGGGATTGTGAGAATAAGGCTGTTGGTGGAGAGGAAATCGAGTGTGGTGGGGGAAGACAAGGTGGTACAGGGTGGTGATAAAGAAGAGAAATAGTCATTATAGAAAAAAAAATCGAAATTTCTACCTTACCATGTGGACACCAGTTGTAGTATCCAGAGTGTTGTGTTATATCTTCCGCTCAGATCCTTCCATATTCTCATACACTCACCATATACTTATACATTCTCTATATACTGATACATTTTCCATATTCTCATACACTCACCATATACTGATACATTCACCATATACTGATACATTCTCTATATACTGATACATTCTCCATATTCTCATACACTCACCATATAATGTACTGATACATTCTCCATATACTGATACATTCTCCATATTCTCATACACTCACCACATACTGATACATTCTCTATATACTGATACATTCTCCATATTCTCATACACTCACCACATACTGATACATTCTCTATATACTGATACATTCTCCATATTCTCATACACTCACCACATACTGATACATTCTCCATATACTGATACATTCTCCATATTCTCATACATTCTCCATGTACTGATACAATCTACATATACTGATACGTTCTCCATATTCTCATACATTCCCCATGTACTGATACACTCTACATATACTGATACATTCTCTATATACCGATACAATGTTGTAATTATCGGTTTTCTGTGAAACCTTGCACTTAACATATTGTGAGTCATTATAATGTCATATACAAGTTACCTTTTCCACTTTGGTCTCGCAGGTTCTCTCTGCCCGAATAATGGTTATCCGATAGCAGACTAATGTATTTTATTAATACCCTTAATTACCAAGTAATTAGGGTTTAAATCAGATGAAGTGGCTTTATGTGTGATGGAAAACGTGGCTATAGGTTAATGGTCTCTGCCTGGTTGGTGGTAATTAGCTGGTACAGGTTGTTTGAGAGGTCCGACGTAATCAGTAAAAAAAGGTTGACTCTAGGTTGAACTTTAACCTGATATTGTTTTAAGGGTCATTAGAGGAGAGGAAGGAGATGTGGAACAGAGGAAAGGGATAGTTTGACATGGGACAGAAGACGCATGTGTGTGTGTGTGTGTGTGTGTGTGTGTGTGTGTGTGTGTGTGTGTGTGTGTGTTTATTTACTAAGGTAGATATTGGTCGTTGTGTACATCGGCGGATGGCGGGAGCGTCCTTCAGTGCTTCGAGGGAGCCTAGGATGGTGTTCCATGTTGGTATTGTTGTCCACATCTGGGATTTGTCTGTAGTTGGGATCACCTTTTTCTTTTGTTTGTCTCTGCCATATTCTTCGGGCAGCTTCCCTGAGGGACGAACCGACTGGTTTCATCTGTAATGTTTCGTGATGTTCTACGTTTTTCTTTTTTTTTTTTTCAACGTAAGGGAATTTTTCATTTGTGGCGAATCGTAGGGCCTTATTTTGTATTGAGTGTAACCTAGCATGAATAACCATTCTCTCTCTCTCTCTCTCTCTCTCTCTCTCTCTCTCTCTCTCTCTCTCTCTCTCTCTCTCTCTCTCTCACACACACACACACCATCAGTATCCAGGAACCCAGAGCGAGGCAACGAAAACCTTTTAACTTCCACGAAGTGTGGAGTGAGGGGTCGCTCGTGTGTGGCTGTAGCACCAGAGAAATATGATTAACTACGAGGGAAATACATTTACTGAGTTTTTGGCTGTTTTGTGGCAAGTAAAGTATTGCCTGTGAATGTATTTTCAGCCAGATATTGTTGTATGAATACATCTTATCATTGTATACAACAGGAGTATGGTTCGACTACAATGTTTCACATTTTGGGAGGGTATGAGTCATTTCCTTTACAGTAAGCTAAAGTGTCGTCGTTTATTTTGTAATATAATGAACCTTTTTGTTATAAGATTTGTTTCAGCTCGATTGAATTTGACCCATTGTAAACGACCCTTGACCTGATATGACCATCGCTTTATTGTTCTTTCAACGTCTCAAAAACAACATTACGACGGTACGACCCTTAGGTATGATGATTCAGACTCTTGACCTGACACTTACGCCTCAAACGAAAGGCTAGGTCATCATACTCAAAGGGTCGACCCGTCGTACTCAATAATCATACATTGGTGCTCATGTGTCGTACCATCATACTCAAGGGTCGTACCGTCGTACTCATCAATCATACAGTGGTGCTCATCTGTCGTACCATCATACTCAAAGGGTCGTACCGTCGTACTCAACAATCATACAGTGGTGCTCATCTGTCGTACCATCATACTCAAAGGGTCGTACCGTCGTACTCAACAATCATACAGTGGTGCTCATCTGTCGTACCATCATACACAAGGGTCGTACCGTCGTAGTGAAAGGGGGTTGAATATTATCCATAAGGTATACATAGGAACACACGTCACTCGGAAGATGCACGAACGGGTCTCACGCGTGATCAGCCATCGCGTAAACAATGTATACGTCCTTGGTGGATGCTCGTGTCATTTTCTGTGTCGTTTCCGTGTGTGTGATGCGCGCTCATCAGGTCTGATACCCAACCAGAAGTTGAGGGCCATCGTATCCGACAAACTACTCAAGACTGGTTGTCAGGATTGTACTACACGTCATGACTCATGGTTGTACATCAATGTGCTTTTAAGTACAACGCTCTTCAGGTGTACCTGTGGCTTGGCAGACGGAAGCTCTGCGAAAAGTGTCGTATCCTCATTCTCGACTTTGCTGATGGTGTGCTGAATACATAACACACCAGTGATTATCTGTTAGTTATAATGATTATAACCTTGAGTTCACTGATTCCTTCGTCTATTCAGGAACATATCTGACTGAAGGCGTTAACGTACAAAAATTGTAATATTTGTTAGAAATGGAAATCATTAAAAAACTGAGTTATATTTCTTTATCAAACGGTAAGGAAGACAATCTGCCAATTTGAGTCCAATTTAGATGACTGATGATCGAAATTTTGTCTCCCAACAGCAAAGCTTTGATGATGGTGAGTGTATGTTGTTGTTTACATCCACTGATCACATTGTGTACACTGCGCTGTTAGCAGTCAGACCAATATATATTCCCCCCAGGCGAACCTTCCATCTGCGGCGACGTGGCAGGCGCCAGAACCTTTCTGTCGGGGTCCAAAATTCCCTTTGAGTCTGGAACCCATGTGACAGGGTCTGGAACTCAAGTGGCAGGGTCCAGAAACCTTGTGGCAGGGTCTGGAATTTTTCCCGTATGATGAGAACCCGTGTGACAGGACGGTGAAACCTATGTGGCAGAATATTAAACCTACGTTGCAGGGTTTAGAACCTATATGGTAGCGTCTGTAACCCATGTGGGCCGAGTCTTAAATCCATAATGGTTGGGTCTGTAGTCTAATGGGGTCAGGCTCTGGAACCCATAAGGGGCTGTGGACGGACCCCCTTGAACTCATGTTGGCAGATTTTGGCAACTCCGTGTGGGCAGAATCTGGAATCCATACGGACCGGGTCTGGAACCCAAGTCATACGACGGGGGTCTGCAACCCCCACGAGACTCGCTGAGTCGTCACCACCAACCCACGCCCCTTCAGGTGGTCTCATGCTCAGCGCCTCCTGCAGGAGACAGACGCCAACGTATAAAACACACACACACACACACACACACACACACACACACACACACACACACACACAAGCCACATTTTCGTTTAGTCTCACGACTTTATCGGTTTAATTAAAAGTCCATTCAGTCACAGAGGAAAACTTTTTTCTCTTTTTCTTTTTTTTTTTTGCATGACGGTAAAGGAGGCGTTTTCCCCCCGGGGTAGACCGTCGACGCCCCGTAATGGATTCGTCATTTCTTGCATTAATTCACGAGGGAGGCAAAAGCGTGAGCGAGGAGGAAGGTGATTTGCAAATTGGCCACTTATTTTCGCTCTCGGGGGGAAGTGTTATTGGCAGGGTTCGACGACGCTATGACTGGTACGTTCCCCTGCTCCCGCCACATGCGCAGAGGACGACACTTGCTGTCACGCGTCTCTCTCTCTCTCTCTCTCTCTCTCTCTCTCTCTCTCTCTCTCTCTCTCTCTCTCTCTCTCTCTCTCTCTCTCTCTCTCTCTCCCCCTTGTTCCTTCTTGCTCCCTGCCATCGCTTATGCTGTGACCAGATCTTTATCTCTCCCTCTCTTTCTCCTCTCAATTTTAATCATTACACAACTTCTCTCTCTCTCTCTCTCTCTCTCTCTCTCTCTCTCTCTCTCTCTCTCTCTCTCTCTCTCTCTCCAGCCCCAGCCTCCCCTCGTGGCCTGTGAGCCAGATATAACACGTGGAGATAACACTTATCTCCGTCCTTGTTGCCTCCTCCGGGGCGTCGTCTCCTGAGCACTCGCTGCTGCTGCTGCTGCCTCTTAATTGTTTACCTTTGTTACCACGTCCTCGTTAAATTTAGCTTGTGTGTGTGTGTGTGTGTGTGTGTGTGTGTGTGTGTGTGTGTGTATGTGTGTGTGTGTGTGTGTGTGTGTGTGTGTGTGTGTGTGTGTGGTGCATACTGTGTTTGAGAGAGCCTGTCATAATGAAAAGAAGTTCTTGCTTGTGATTTTTACAACTGTGTGTTGTTGACTTTACAAAGTTGGTGCTGAAAAAAAAGGAAAAATATATTCGGTGTCAAATATTTGCCGTTGCCATCCTCAGCCGGCGCTGGTGCCACACTCGCTAGTACAGACACCGTGTGATTCTCAGCTGTGGTTCCTTAATGCGGGTTAGGTAAAGAAAGTCTGTCTGAATCCCGTAAAATTCCTTGGATTCAGTGCTCTCTCTCTCTCTCTCTCTCTCTCTCTCTCTCTCTCTCTCTCTCTCTCTATATATATATATATATATATATATATATATATATATATATATATATATATATATATATATATATATATATATAATATATTATCATTATCATTATCATTAATCGCTGTTTCCCGCGTCAGCGAGGTAGCGCCAGGAATACAGACATAAAGGCCACATTCATTCACACTCAGCCTCTAGCTGTCATGTGTACTGCACCGAAACCACAGCTCCCTGTCCACATCCAAGCCCCACTAATCTTTCCATGGTTTCCCCCAGACGCTTCACATGCCCTGGTTCAGTTCATTGACAACACGTCGATCCCTGTATGCCGCATTGTTCCAATTCACTTTATTCCTTGCACGCCTCTCACCCTACTGTATGTTCAGGCCCCGATCGCTCAAAATCTTTTTCACCCCAGCTTTCCATCTCCAATTTGATCTCCCGTTTCTCCTTGTTCCCTCCAACTCTGACACATATATCTGATTTGTCAATCTTTCTTCACTCATTCTCTCCATATGTCCAAACCATTTCAACACACCCTCTTCTGCTCTCTCAACCACATTTTTTGTATTTCCACACATCTCTCTTACCCTTACATTACTTATTAGATCAAACCACCTCACACCACATATTGTCCTCAAACATCTCATTTCCAACACATCCACCCTCCTCCGCACAACCCTGTCTATAGCCCATGCTTCACAACCATATAACATTGTTGAAACCACTATTCCTTCAAACATACCCATGTTTGCTCTCCGAGATAACGTTCTCTCTTTCCAAACATTCTTCATCGCTCCCGCGCTAGTGAGGTAGCGTTAAGAATAGAGGACTGAGCCTAAGGAGAAAATCCTCACTTGGCGAGATTTCCAAAAAGGTGCTAAATCCATTGCAGCACTTCAATAGATAACGACCCATTATGTTTGTTTAATCTCGTCTCGTCTTAGAAAATATATATACTGTAAAGTTGAAAGTGAGTACCAGTAACTATGTAAACAGGGGTGAATTATGTCTTTTGGTTGTAATCGATCGTCGCTGGTGTGACCCCAGTTGAATCATAAACAAAGACATGTGTGAGAACCCTTCTGGTTTACAGAGAGAGAGAGAGAGAGAGAGAGAGAGAGAGAGAGAGAGAGAGAGAGAGACGTGGATAATCACAATTACCTTCAGTAAAGATAATTAATGGTTTAATGAATGTTTCCCGTAGTTACCTCCTCATTGAATCAGATTTTCTACTCTCATAACTCTTCTTCCCCGCCCTCACACCCCCACTGAGGAGGACTGCTCCGTCAACAGCGGTAGTAACGAAGCAATTTGCCGAAATGGTTCTACCGGTAACTGAATTGGAAGGACTGTCGTGTCGAGTCGCTTGACAAAAAGAACGAGAGGATTCGACTTGCCAACCTGTAGTGAGGCACTAGCGAGGCTAATGAACGTTGTTTCATAAGTGTGAAGCAAGACCTACTTTGGTGGTGAATACCAGAGTCCCGCCCAACTGTTCCAACTGCCTCGGCAAAGTTGAGCATAGATCCTCATTATGCACGTGAGTGTCACCCTCATCATCCTCCTCATCATTCTCATCATCATCCTCATCATCATCATCATCCTCCTCATCATCATCATCATCATCATCATCATCCTCATCATCTGCTCCTTCGTCGGATGGCTGAGTATCCTCACATATGGTCTTACAGAAAGCACCAGCTGATGCCTGACGGGGTGTGTGGGGCGTGGAATGACACCCCGTGGTCACCTATGTATGTGGCAGTTAGTTCCACATAGACGATAACCTGCGAAGTGACGCAGGTATGCCAACCCTGTTTGTGGATTCGTAAAGAATTATTGTTGTTGCCTTTTGCAAACACATCCATGTACTGCCAGTTTGGTAAGGTGTTCGTCACCTGTTGAAGCCTTTATGTAACGCACCTTCTTGCGTGTGCAAATGAACTGCTAATTGTAGTACTGCGTCCTTCGCTTTTGAGCAAAAATAGATTTGATACCTTTTGGCCATATGCTGATCTAGATAGACAGGTAGATAGATTGATACAGATAGATAGATAGACAGATTTATGGCCAAGTTAGTGTGAAGATCTTGACACAACCTAAGTTGTTGGTGTGTGCTTGATGGTATGACTGGAGAAGATGGAAGGGTGGATAACTTGGTGCTCATGGCAAATGTTCGTCTGGTGTCATGACAGGTTTGGTGTCATGACAGGTTTGGTGTCATGACAGATTTCTGGTGTCATGACAGAGGTTTGGTGTCATGACAGGTTTGGTGTCATGACAGATTTCTGGTGTCATGACAGAGGTTTGGTGTCATGACAGATTTCTGGTGTCATGACAGAGGTTTGGTGTCTTGACAGAGGTTTGGTGTCTTGACAGAGGTTTGGTGTCATGACAGAGGTTTGGTGTCATGACAGAGGTTTGGTGTCATGACAAAGGTTTGGTGTCATGACAGAGGTTTGGTGTCATGACAGAGGTTTGGTGTCATGACAGAGGTTTGGTGTCATGACAAAGGTTTGGTGTCATGACAGAGGTTTGGTGTCATGACAGAGGTTTGGTGTCATGACAGAGGTTTGGTGTCATGACAGGTTTGATGTCATGACAGAGGTTTGGTGTCATGACAGAGGTTTGGTGTCATGACAAAGGTTTGGTGTCATGACAAAGGTTTGGTGTCATGACAGAGGTTTGGTGTCATGACAGAGGTTTGGTGTCATGACAGAGGTTTGGTGTCATGACAAAGGTTTGGTGTCATGACAGAGGTTTGGTGTCATGACAAAGGTTTGGTGTCATGACAGAGGTTTGGTGTCATGACAGAGGTTTGGTGTCATGACAGAGGTTTGGTGTCATGACAGGTTTGATGTCATGACAGAGGTTTGGTGTCATGACAGAGGTTTGGTGTCATGACAAAGGTTTGGTGTCATGACAGAGGTTTGGTGTCATGACAGAGGTTTGGTGTCATGACAAAGGTTTGGTGTCATGACAGAGGTTTGGTGTCATGACAGAGGTTTGGTGTCATGACAGAGGTTTGGTGTCATGACAGAGGTTTGGTGTCATGACAGGTTTGATGTCATGACAGAGGTTTGGTGTCATGACAGGTTTGGTATCATGACAGAGGTTTGGTGTCATGACAGAGGTTTGGTGTCATGACAGAGGTTTGGTGTCATGACAGAGGTTTGGTGTCATGACAGGTTTGGTATCATGACAGAGGTTTGGTGTCATGACAGAGGTTTGGTGTCATGACAGGTTTGGTGTCATGACAAAGGTTTGGTGTTATGACAGAGGTTTGGTATCATGACAGAGGTTTGGTGTCATGACAGAGGTTTGGTATCATGACAGAGGTTTGGTGTCATGACAGAGGTTTGATGTCATGACAGGTTTGGTGTCATGACAAAGGTTTGGTGTTATGACAGAGGTTTGGTGTCATGACAGTTTGGTGTCATGACAGAGGTTTGGTGTCATGACAAAGGTTTGGTGTCATGACAGGTTTGGTGTCATGACAGAGGTTTGGTGTCATGACAGAGGTTTGGTGTCATGACAGAGGTTTGGTGTCATGACAGTTTGGTGTCATGACAGAGGTTTGGTGTTATGACAGAGGTTTGGTGTCATGACAGAGGTTTGGTGTCATGACAGAGGTTTGGTGTCATGACAGGTTTGGTATCATGACAGAGGTTTGGTGTCATGACAGAGATTTGGTATCATGACAGGTGTGGTGTCATGACAGAGGTTTGGTGTCATGACAGAGGTTTGGTGTCATGACAGAGGTTTGGTGTCATAACAGAGGTTTTTAGTTTTGTCTGTTGAGTAAAAACGAAGGTAAATGTTGGATGGTATACCTGTTGTAGCCCAAACTTTTCACAGGTCCGAATTTTGTGTTTGCATAAATGAATTGCGCCTATAATGTATCTCGACCATACTGTATATATATCATGTCGATGTCTTCTGACTCTCTCTCTCTCTCTCTCTCTCTCTCTCTCTCTCTCTCTCTCTCTCTCTCTCTCTCTCACACACACACACACACACACATACAGTGCATATGAACGCACACTTTGATGGAACACAAAATATCCTAAACGACCAGGATTCGAACCCAGGATCTTTTGCGTGGTTGCGTTTCCGACTACCACGCAAAAGGTCTTGGGTTCGAATCCTGACTGTTGGAAAGTATTATGTGATATATATATATATATATATATATATATATATATATATATATATATATATATATATATATATATATATTCCCATACTATTCGCCATTTCCCGCGTTAGCGAGGTAGCGTTAAGAACAGAGGACGGAGCCTTTGAGGGAAATCCTCACTTGGCCCCCTTCTCTGTTTCTTCTTCTGGAAAATTAAAAACGAGAGGGGAGGATTTCCAGCCCCCCGCTACCTCCCCTTTTAGTCGCCTTTCTCCCCTATCCTCAGGGATTTTATATATATATATATATATATATATATATATATATATATATATATATATATATATATATATATATATATATATTCTCGTTTTTTAGATGGAAAATAACAGGTGGTTGTATGGAACATCCTGCCATGGAAATTTTTGACTTCACACATATGTACGTTTACCACGATAACAACAGAGGGCGCTGGCGTCCCTGCATACGTTGCGGGCATCCAATTATATTTTTTGATGGATAACAACACAACCTGTTACCTTCATTACAGCCCCCTCAGTCGCCTGATTGTCTGGGACCCCGTCCCGAGTCCGCGAGGGAGGCAGTTTTGTTGGGCAGTTTATAAATCCATTTGGTGGTCGGGCGTTTCACCATATTCGGTGTTGTTATAAAGCCGTATGTCATCACGAGACTCCCTTGTTATTCATGTCTGGCTGAGCAGAGGGTTGGCTTGATAATGTCCTGCGGTTGGTGGGGTTTGTGTGCTGCCATTCCTGGTTCTTCCTAGGCAAGGAAAGGATAGCACCTCCATCTGTCGCTGGTGATATATAGGGAAGGAAAGGGTACACCTCCACCTATCGCTGGTGATTTGCCTTTTCTCATTTTGTTCTTTTCTTGACCGGTTTTTATCATTACTGAGCTGTAAGTTGGGTGATTTAGATTGTTAACGGTAACTATGTTACTGCCTCCTAATATTTAATGATTTTGCTTCCATTCTGGCTAGGCTTCGTTACGTTTGATCGTCTACGAAACTGAAACTGTTATACTGATCCTTTATAAAGCATCGAACACTTTTTAGTAGTGTACACAGTACTTTTTTTTTTCTTCCTGAAGAGCGTAATAAGCTATGATATAATCTACGTCTTCATCAATAACTACGGAAAATATTCTCAAACAGGATGTTGATGTAATTTTCAATCTGCGTTAGGTCACGTTCGTATGGAAAGATTTCCTATTTTGATAATGGACTTTCCCGCCGAAAGATTCCGGCAATTATATATTAACGTTATCATTAACCTCACTGGCTATTATCTCCACCTACTGTTGCAGGCTGGGCTGAGAGACCTGAGTTGGGACGCATGACAGGGTCTTCGTCAGCAGCCACTTAAGCACTGACCATTTGATCATACACACTGGGGGGGTTGGTACTGTTTACATAACGCCACGAGATGACACCCTGGATCACAGAGGGTACCATCCACGGATATGATGGCTTGTTCTTTGACCTGACCTTTAAGGGAAGGTCTAAGGTCAGGGCATTAGACCTTAAAAAGGTCGCACCATCAAAATCAAGGGTCGAGCCTTCAGGGCCGTGCCTTTACGCTTGAGAATGGATGTGAGCGGACGTGGCCTTTCTTCGTCTACTCCTGGCGCTACCTCATTAATGCCGGAAACGGCAACCATATGGCAGTAGTCACAGTGGTGGGGCACCACCAGGTACCACATGGCAGCGGCCACATTGTTGAGTCAACCACAGACGGTGAGGCATCTGTAGGCTCTCTCTCTCTCTCTCTCTCTCTCTCTCTCTCTCTCTCTCTCTCTCTCTCTCTCTCTCTCTCTCTCTCTCTCTCCCAAGAGAAGGCCCTCATCCAGGACCATCGTCGTCTCATATAATATTCGTCTCAGTCACTCTTTGTTGGACGTCTCCCCCCTCAAAGCCAAGTTGGCAGCGACTCCACACATTAAAGATGCGAGGGAACTTTTCGTCCCCAGTGAATAGCCATCGTTAGGAAGTCTTTTTTTTTCCTCCTCCCAGAGTACTACATTGGCCAAAATTTATGCGTGTTAGTTCCTCCCAAAATTAGCCAAGGTTTTCGGGACGCTTTATGTGGACGGACATAAGATCCTCCGTGGAGGGGAAAAGATCCGGTCCTGCTTCACCATAAATTGACTTGACATTCTCTTCTGTACATCATTTTTAAATGAAATGGCGACGCAGCTACCTTCAAGCGCTCCTGAGCAAAGAGAACCGTGTTCAGGGAGTCATGAAAGCAATTAGAATGGTGATTTCATTGTTGTAAATTACCATTTTTCGAATCCTAGAACGTAACCTCAAGTCTTTAGATTCATCTTACTTAAATAAGCATAGCAATACGCATAATCATGTCTGAACTATGAAAATATTCCTTTCCATTTTCATAGAACCAATAAAAGTACAGCACCGTTTCCATGGATACGATAAGACGCTTTCAGACTACGTTTTTACCCTATTGTACCGAAGCCGCTCGTTCTTCAGAGGAGAAAGCCAATTGCTTCCAATCCCTTAAAGTTCCACAACCGCCCTCCTGCCCAGAAGCACACACACACACACACACACACCCGAGCTGCTTGGAAGGTCTCTGATCCATCTATTCCAGGAGGGTTTGAGGATCGAGCACTCTCCTGGCGGGGAGGATACCCGAACCCCGAGCAGTCAAGAAGATCAAATCCCCTTTGAATGTGTCATGGAGGAAAATGCTTCGTGTGTGCTGTACTTTTTCTATTTTTTTTTTCTCTTAGTGGATGAGTAGCGCCTCAGACATCGACTTGTGGCTTATGAATGACATGTGATGCAATTCTTTGAGTTGTTTTCCCCAGTGTGGAAGGTTTGTTCATGTGTAGAGTCACCAAAAGTAACGTCATGTTATTTACCTGCTCAGTGTAACACGCCGTTGATGCTGTACGTATGTGATATGACGTGAAGAAGGGCCAGAGTACCGCTAACGCGCCTCTTTTTCTTCCAAAGTTTAGACAACCATAGAAATGTGTGATGAAGGTAGGGAGTACATGATGGATAAGATTCACGAAAGGAGATTTAAGAATATAATATAAGCCTTAAGACTACTTGTGCATTTTTTTTTCTCTTTTTCTTCTCTCTTTTCGAAAGCCTTCTTTTCTTCAGCCGCCTTGCATCATTCCTAAAGCTTTCCAGCTGCATTACTCAGCGTAGAAGTGTTCCGGGAATAACCTCAGTCGTGCTTGGCTCTGGGTGAGAGTGACGGCACAGCTGCTGAGGTCCTCCTGGGGTAAAAAAAAAAAAAATAATCCCCTCTTTCAAATACGCTTGGCCAGATACGTGTCATGAAATTTTGCCTCAAACTATTCATTCTGAAGAGCTGTACTTGATACTCGTTCGTCTTAGTGCGTCTTAAACGGCAGCTACGTCTGCAAAAACATATTTTAATCGTATGTAATCTTCTTCGCGGCATAACTTTTATCCCCTTCGGCATGACGTTACGATCCTTGAGGGCGACATTATATAGCCCTCGAGCGCCGTGGTACGACCCTTGGGTACGATACTATGACCGGTATCTTGACCTTTGATGGTCAAGTCAGGAGCCAGCCCGTCATACCTGAGGATCGTACCATCGGGCCTGAGGATCGTATCCCTCAAACTCTTAAGGGATTAAACTCTCTCCATCTTAGCTCCTCAGGGGCAGGAGCAGCGACATCAGTGGGTTCCTTCCTCAGCGTCAACAGCGTCAGGTGAGCCATGTAATGACTGACTGCCTCGGTCGAGCCAAGTTAGCCCAGCCTGGCCCACTCTGCACTCTAGTTCGCTAACCTTCTCGCACCATGACAAACAGACCCCCTCCAACACTGTCCCTCTGCTACCCCCGTCTCCCTCACTACCCCTGCCTCTCTCTCTCTCTCTCTCTCTCTCTCTCTCTCTCTCTCTCTCTCTCTCTCTCTCTCTCTCTCTCTCTCTCTCTCTCTCTATAAGCAGGGACCTAAATAGATTTCCCTCGTACATGATCAAAACAGGAAGCAAGAAATCAGAGAGACTGGGCCATATGATGTGTGGGAGAACAGCAGGAAGATACACAAGATGTTGATTGAAGAACACAAACCAGAGTTCATCTCAAAGCTGCAGGAACTGTTTAATAACCATGACACACTGCTATTAGAGTTAATGAGATTATCGGAAATTGATAAAGGCGAATTAATCGGCTCCAAGACCGGCTGGAATGGCAGCCATCTCCCAGAAATGATGAAAACAACTCTAGTAAAACCGGTTATGTTCTCAGTGAGGCAGAGTGTGGACGAAAGCCAGGTTGGCAGACAGTCACCAGAAGATGCGCACGACACCAGTATATGAAGGAGGAGTCCAAGGTAATACCTGAGAGGGGTATAGGCTATTTATTCTGACACCTCACGCGGGAAAGGACTTTGAAAATAGCGATAGAAGGTCACACGCTGCTGCATCCATATCAGTGAAGGCCCGAACGGATCTGCACTGGGCATCACACCCAGATATCGGCGCACTACACGACCATATACGAAACTTTAACGCAAAAAAGGAGGGTGAATCTACCAGTAAGGCTTCAGACAAATATATATGGGCGAGTCCCGCATGAAAGCTAGAAAGGGTATACATTGTATTACCAGGAGCAGAGTGAAACATGCAGGGAGCAACTACAGAAACATCTGTAAAGAAAACTAGATATATGGTTGAAGACAGATGAACCCAGAGTAGACGATGATTGAACGTGTGTGTGGCAGCAGAGAGAGAGGGATACTTTATGATTCACCTAGCAAGACGTGCGTCGAGCACTACGCGCTAACCCCTCCCTCTATACAGAATCTTATCGTGGACTCTCTCTCTCTCTCTCTCTCTCTCTCTCTCTCTCTCTCTCTCTCTCTCTCTCTCTCTCTCTCTCTCTCTCTCTCAGTACATCTCGATTACTTCCTATCAAATGCTACCGGTGTCATAGTTTATTTTACACGCACACACACACACACACACACACACACACACACACACACACACACACACACACACACACAAACAAACAAACAAACAAGCAAACTGGTGAATATCCCTCTGTTATTATGTTGTTATTTGCTCAAAATCCCGCAGGAAATCCACACAAAGAGAAACATTAACCACCACAAGGCAACCACTGAACCCCACTATCCTCGCTGCCTTCCCTCAGGTCTTGATGGAAGGAGTCAGACGAAGGTGTGTGTGTGGGAGGGTGGGGGATGTTATCTTGACGACCAAATATATTTCTCGCTTTCATGCCACTCACCCTCCCAGCCTTGAGACGCCCGTGTTGTCAGGGCAATGTGTATAGCCCGCGTCACCTCACGTCCACAGCTCCTCCCGAGACCAAAGATTTTTGTTATCGAATTTAGCGCCAAGACTCAGGTCACGCAAAGAGGTCTTGTCAGCGGGTCTGATCTAATAATACTCGTATAGTATTTCTCAAGCTATTTTTCTTTCATCTTTTTTTTCATCTTTTTATTTCCAGTTTTGTTAGGTAATTGCAGAGTTAGTATTAGCGTTTTAGACCTTAAGGCGACTTGGCACTTTGCACAAGTATATAAAATCGTACAGCAAAGAAGGTAGGAAGGAAAGGGACTGAATGTGAGTTAGGAGTTAACGACATGGACTAGGAGGATCCAGAAATGAATAAATGATCCTAAGAGTTCCTGAAGTGGATCGGAGATTAAGCGTAAGTCAGAGCCAGGTGAGGTTATTGGAACAAGTTGCTGCGTGGGAATCAGCTGGTTATGTAAACAAAAATATTGATCTGGACTAAGCTTTTTCTTGTGAATAAAGGATTTGGTTTACTGAGTACGTACCAAAATTAGGAAGAGGAAAGGGCAGGTGGTATGAATCTGCTATGTACCATTGTGATAAAGAAATTTACAAAAACTGTATATGTTTAAATTAGTCCTGCGACCTTCATGAAATAGAACTTCTTGGATTATTTTCCTAATTGGAAGGTGTTACTGTAGAGAATGAATTAAGACCGTTGGAAAGTGATTGGAATTTCTTTTTATTTTCATCCAACAGGTTGATATTAGCTGGTTCTTTCACGCTCAGGGAGAACGTAAGTGACATACGTGTCAGTATAGATCCTGTGAAAACCTCGCGTAACTTCAAACGTACGTGATTGGGTATGCAGGCCGTTGGATTCGGGTGTGAGTGAATACTCCAGTTATATATATATATATATATATATATATATATATATATATATATATATATATATATATACACACATAATGCCCTCCAACAGCAAGGATTCGAACCCGGACCTTTTGCGAACGCTAACCGCTCGGCTGTGATCGCCCCTAATATGGAAATGAGATTTAGATGAATAGTGATCGAATACCCTTCGTCTCGCATCCATAAGCAGTGGAGTCTAGACCGGTCAAATCCCATCAGGCTAACGTTACCAGTAGTCAGCAATTTTACAAAATTTCCGTCACAACGTGGAGGTATATGAACACGAATATAATGCACATGAACGCGCACTTTTCATAGTACACATGATGCTCTCCAACAGCAAGGATTCGAACCCGGACTTTTTGCGTGGTAGCTGGGAACGCTACCATATATATATATATATATATATATATATATATATATATATATATATATATATATATATATATATATATAGCCAGGTCACGTAGGCAGTCTGTGGAATTACACAGCTGAAAAAAGAAAGAAGCGGGACCTCTGCTGCCTCTGTAGTTAAGGTTTAAGTTGACACTTGCTTCTGACAGATCACTGACCTTAGTAGAACACCTTGCAACAGGAGGCCAGGAAGATGCTACACTAGCTGTGCCACACACATACACACACACACACACACACACACACACACGAGTCAACGTTATTAGCCCAACTGTGACGTAGCACTGGGCACAGCTGCGACAGAGACGGCCATGCCCTTCCTTCCCCCAAGCAACTGAAATTCACTTTATTTCAAAATATGTATATATACTTTCTTTTTTTTTGGGGGGGGGGGGAGCAGTTTGTTCGCTGAGTGCGTTTGCTGTGTTATTGGAAGTGGTGGTCTCTGGTGGGAAGAAGTAAACGCATTTAGCGAACAAATATCCCAGCAACTGAATTTAAACGCAGGCCAAAAACAAACACATTATTTAAATAATGTCGTAAATAAGGTAAATTTCCGCAGCTGCGGGAAGTTAGAAAAGGTTTACAATAAGGTTTTTTCTTTCTATGAATGTTTCGCCTTGTAATAATCAACCCCAGGTTTTCCCTGATCTTCATGGCCTTATGGACATTTATAACTATATATATATATATATATATATATGCGGGAAAGCCATACCTTACAGCTTGAACGAGTGGTGTGCGCGGGAAGGATGGGGTAACAGGAGACCTGATGGTCCATAACGAGGTTATGTGTTATGGTGGACGTACATAATGGTACAAACAGGATAGCAAAGCAGAAGGCAACTCTCCACCCACCTCGCCCTCCGGCTCAACTACTAGCAGGAGTAAGACGAGGTAGAAAATAAGACATACCTTGTAGTAGACGGGGAACGTAATGGAAAACACCCGGACCACCACTCTCTCTCTCTCTCTCTCTCTCTCTCTCTCTCTCTCTCTCTCTCTCTCTCTCTCTCTCTCTCTTCTGTGGCTAGATTCTCAAAAAGGAGAAACATGCTTTTAGTAAACTGGAAATCTTGTTGAGCGCAGAAAAAAAAAGTTAAGTGTTAGTCTAGCCTTAATTTGAAGGTGTTTTTAGTCTTTGCAGTTTGCACATCGGGAGGTAGTTTATTCTGGTGCTCGAGAGGAAAGGAGAAAATAGAAAACTTTTCCTGACATTGTTGTTGTTGCGTCATCTTTCTCCTGACGTCATTCCATTACGTGGTCATTGAATCTCCGGCTGAAGTTAAGAAATTTGCTTACGTTATGGCGGAATGGTTACGTATTTTTATCATCAGATCCACTCCGAATTCGCCCTTTTTTCTTTTTTTATTTCTTGAGTAACTAATTTAGGTCTTTGAGTCTTTCCTCGATATCTTAAAGTTTACATCTGATGAAGGATGAGCTTGGTTGAACATCTCTGGTGAATTGTCTCTGTTTACATCTTTGATCAGGTCTGGTGACCAGAGTTTAACATTGTGTTCCAGATAAGGTCGACTAACCCGGGTGTTAAGGTGAGTTTAGTATCTTATTAGCTTTATCCTGTGCAGCTAAACACGGTCGTACAGCGATAGCATTCATATTCTTTTCCTCAAATAACCTACGACTTGAATGTTAGAATCTAGTTAAGAAAAGAAAATATCCTTTTTATGTATATATCATACCTCATTGAGGATATCAGTAATACGGATGATATGATAACCATTTCTGTATGTCACAGAAACTACCTCTTGATGAAAACTTATATTTCCATCAATACCATCAATTTATGACTCGCATCTAGGGATTACACGTAAGAAACTGCCTCTGAAGCATTGAGGATTTAGATCAAGACCTGTTCACTCGATTGCGGATACACTAAAGGATATCATTCACTGGATAAGGATATTAGATGAGGATCCTTTGAAGGTAAGGACGAATCAAAATGATGTGGGACATTGGAATCGGGATTCCTTCTGAGAGTCATTATGGAAAGAGAAAACAAGATACTTAAAAGATCCCTTCAAGAGCTTTTGATCGGAGGTCAGGACCTTTTTCAAGTGCTTTCAGTCATAAAGAAACATTTACGTGGTATAGCCATGAATAAGGACACCCTCATTCGCTCATGGACTTCATAAAGTAAGCTGAGGGAATGATAAAGAGGAGGTGAGAAGCTTAAACATTGGAAGACAGCAGTGTTTTAGACGGTTCTGTTGCTTCGTCACCTTTTCCATATGTACCACAGTATCCAGCACCCGGTGCCTGACGCCACTGAATGTAGCGTGGATATTGCCAGTCTGGCTCCAGGCTGTCAGAACGAAGGGCGGTTTCTTTAAAGTTTTTGATAAATATGCATTAGGACACCGTCGGAATTATTCATTTCTCTTGCAGTTGAATGAAAGAACTGCGAAGAGAAGAAAAAAATATAAATATGCGTCGAGTAGACGCTTATGAAATTTAAATGTACGGTAACTAAACGCTGGTAAATATAACACTAAATGAAGTAGTGACAAGACAGGAGACTTTTGTATTAAGAGAAACGATTTTACCTAAATAGCAAAACCTCTGGGGAAAAAAAAAAGATATCGAAACGAAGGAAATGAAGCAAGACAAAAAGAACAAGAAATTGGGAGGGGTGAAAGGGGAAAAAAAATAATAATAAGGTAATGGGGTGTCAGGTGGTGTGTGGAAGTCCTTTTAAGTCGTCCTTTCATTCACTTCTTTTAGACACGTTCGAGGTGCACACACGACGCGCGGGGCGGGGCGGGGCCTTACTCAGGGTGGAATAATGAGATCCTTTATGCCTTAGAATCCCCGGCACCTGCTGCAGTACGCCCATAACCTTTGAAATGCTCGGAGAAAACGTCAGCCTGTCTCGTTTAGGCTTCCATACATTACGTGATGATGAAGTTGAAGAAAAATTTGAATTTTCAACAATTAAACAGGATGCCTCATTCATATATATATATATATATATATATATATATATATATATATTTTTTTTTTTTTTTTTTTTTTATACTTTGTCGCTGTCTCCCGCGTTTGCGAGGTATATATATATATATATATATATTCCTATGAGTCCACGGGGAAAATGAAACACGAAAAGTTCCCAAGTGCACTTTCGTGTAATAATCACATCATCAGGGGAGACACAAGAGAGAAATATAAGTCAGTTGATATACATCGAAGAGACGAAGCTAGGACGCCATTTGGTAATCATGTTTACCAAATGGCGTCCTAGCTTCGTCTCTTCGATGTATATCAACTGACTGTTATATTCCTCTCTTGTGTCTCCCCTGATGATGTGATTATTACACGAAAGTGCACTTGGGAACTTTTCGTGTTTCATTTTCCCCGTGGACTCATAGGAATATCTTAATCACGCGCAAAATTGTGAGCCTTTCCAATATATATATATATATATATATATATATATATATATATATATATATATATATATATATATATATATATATATATATATATATATATATATATAATTTACCTTAGTAACATAGTTAATAGAAATGTAGTTTTATTTGTCATCTATAATCATTCCAGGACTTCTTTCTCAGAGAGAATCCTGATATTATTTATTTAAACTTGATTACTGTGGGACCAATTTCTCTTGAGAGTCCTTGCGTTACCCAGGATAGACTGCGCTACCTCCTGTAGCAGGGAAATGTAGACTCTCTTGGAGTTAGGTCTTTCATGAAGTGTACTCCCAAAGATGAGTTTTCACTCGCGTTGCAGCCTCGAGCAGGCGGACTCCGTTAACACTCTTTTCTCGTCATATTTGATCGCCGTTTCCCGAGTTAGCGAGGTAGCGCCAGGAACAGACGAAGAAAGGCCACATCCGCTCACATCCACTCTCGAGCTGTCATGTATAATTCCTCTTCGAGGCGGAGCCTTAAATACGATCTTAAAAGGGGCTTTTAGAAATATGGAAAACTGTAAAGAGAAAACAGAAGAAAACGAGAGTTTGAGAAGTGCAAACCTGTTTTGAGAGAGAGAGAGAGAGAGAGAGAGAGAGAGAGAGAGAGAGAGAGAGAGAGAGATAGTTCTGGTCATGGGAACAAGGCGTCCAAAACATTTAAGCATTTTATCTTTATGTGATGAAGATTGTGTTACTGGTTGGTTAACAGGAAGACATCTCACATATTGTACCTACAACTTACGTATATATTGACTGTTATTCATGCTAGACTCGAGTCACTCACACTGGCGCTGCCTTTCTACAGGGTGACGATTCTTGGGCGCATGCGTGACGAGGAGGGTGTGTTCACACTCCACATTGAAGGTAAGTCAGATCCCCCCGCCTGTCAACACTCCACACTGGCACTGAAGGTAAGTAAAGATAAAAAATTATTATTAGAATTTTTAGAAAGAAGAAAAAAACAGTTTCAAAAGCAAGCCGGCGTTTGCATCCAGACTGGAAGATAATATTGTCTTTCGTTCACAAATTTCAACTCTCGATGGGATTGCGCCAGGGTTTGAGCAGATGTTTTCGTTGGGTTGTTGTCGGTGGTATAACTGAGAGAGGGCACGGAAACACGTTAAACCGCGACGTTGTTGCTTTATTGGTTATGGTCCATAAAGTGTGATAGCCCAGGGACGATGATGAGCTACTGGAGGTGCAGGATGATGGTGAGGAAGAGATAAGATAAGGTCGGTTCGAATCCCGGTTGCGACAGTTGGTCCACAGTCATCCCAGCTGGTGGTCCTTTCTCTAGGGATTGGTAGATCAAATGGGTACCTGGCTTAGGGTAGGATATACGTTTGTGTGTGTGTGTGTGTGTGTAGCCTTATAGGTAGCGTTAATGAGATGGCCTTGGTTAGGGCCTCTGTGTCTTGGGCCGTCTCAGCTAACATAAATTGAGGATAATTTGTTCCTTGAGCTTTTACCCTGGAGCAAGACGGTACAACCTTAGGGTATGGTGGTCTGACCTTTGACCTGACCTTCCAGGGAGTCAAGGGGGGCGTGTTGCTTCGTGTTGTGGGAGGCGCCAGGCATTTCAGACCCTCATCACTCCTCTTATTGATATATTAGGCCGAACATTTAAGAGAAAGGTTCGTGTCCACACAGTCTTCTAACATCTTGTTATCACAGGTTCTCAGACGAATCTTTTCTGGCCCTTTTTTTTTTTTACATGTTTCGCCCAAATGTTTCATCATGTCGGTCTTGTGACCCTATCAGTCAGCAAACACAGGAGGCAATGAGTATGTGGGGCCACACCACCACACATGGTACGTGGGCCCCCGGTGCACCCCAGCGATTGCATGCCGACTGTCGTCCCCAACTGGAAGTTTTTGAGTGTGTAATGTGTGTGTGTGTGTGTGTGTGTTTGCGCACTTGGCCGCATTTGTTCATTTAGTTATCTTTCGTAATAAGTGATAATCCTCACTTGATGACGGTCATAACACTCACTCAGTCGTACTCGTGAAGCACAGGGCATAACGGGTGTGTTCCTTTATCAATAAACACGATCACCCCTTCGTCGTACGGGTCCTCGTCGCCAGCAGGTGTGTGGCAAGGTCCCATACGACGCGGGAGGGTCACACCTCATGCCTCGCACTTGGCCCCAGATGTGTTTTCCTCTCTATTCTGAAGCGAACGTCGAGAGTTCCAGCAGCTCATCATAGGTACAGGAATGCGTTATAGTGTAAACAGACCATAAATCACCCGTGTTTGTGTGGATCAAGATAGATATGTAGCCTTGACGGGCAAGTCATCAGCTGATGTTTATTATGGGCATCAGCTGATGTTTATTATGGTCATCAGCTGGTGTTTACTGTGGCCAGCAGCTGTCTGTGTGCTGGACGTGATCCGCGTGCCCGGCTGGGGCGTGTCGGCAGGCGGGGCGGGTCAACACGGACTTGGTGATGGTGGTGGTGACCTTTGCTGTCCTCAAGCGTCCTGGGGAGCAGCTTTAAAGCTACTTAAAGCTTATAACGCAGCGGGAGGGGAGGAAGGGTGCCTGACTCGTGGATAATGGAAAGCGTTCTAGAAGGTTACAATTGCTTCCTTCGAAAGTTTTATTTTTCTTCTTTGTGGATATTGTAGTGAAGTTATAAGGACGTGTGAGGGGTGTACAGTATTTGTTGGGGAGGGTGGATGGTTCGTCGCTGTGAGATAGGCTTGAAGGCTGTTGTCTTTGGAGTTTGATATCAAAGATATTAGATGTGATTTAAGAACTACTTCCACCCACATCCTTTTGTGTGTGTGTGTGTGTGTGTGTGTGTGTGTGTGTCTGTGTGTCTGTGTGTATGTGTGTGTGTTTGTGTGTGTGTATTTACCCATTTGTAATTGTCTAAATGAACAGTGAAGCGAATATGTTCTACAGTTCTACTCTCGTGAAATCCATCTTCTGTGTGTGTGTGTGTGTGTGTGTGTGTGTGTATAATCACCTCCTTGTGTAGTAGGGGGATGGAGTTCTACACTCGTGAGGCCCCGTCTGTTGAACTTCCTCTGTGGTCATACTACTTTATTGACTGTTGTTCACTGTCTCATTCACAGTTGAATCTCGTATCTTATTTCTTATGTTATACCGTGAAATGAACAGTAGAGCAAATAATCGGTTAATCAGTTGAAAAATCAGTTGTAATTTGAACAGTAAAATACCCAAGTCGAACACTGCGTTAAGAATTAAGTCGCATAACGAGTGAATCAGTGAGTCGAGCGGTGTACCGGTAGGTCGAACATCGACCAGCACTGAATGAAAGGTAGCTTCGAACATTAAGTCGAACAACGGGTCGAATATTTTACTTAAAAAAACATATTAAGGAATGGACATTGTACATGAAGGTGGAAGAGTGCATTGAGACATGACACACACTCTGAGGGTATAATCCGTTGGTCAGTTCACAGTATCTTCGAAACTCATCACCACACTTAGAGAAGTGGTAGGCGTTGCTGATGATAAATTCACGCCCATGTCCAGCCGGGTTCGAATCCTTTGATGAGGCAGTTGGCCTACAGTCAACCTCTTCGTTTTCTGCTTGTGTATGGTCTTGGTAGTATCATGAAAACCAGAAGAAGGTGTTCAAGATTTTTTGTTTTCAGTCGGTGGTTATAACTTGTTGAGGGCCATAGTGACCGTAGCACTCGATGTACCAACCTTAACCTAGTAACACTAGTTATTGTAGGAGTTATGTGCTACATACGTCCGAGAGGAGGTGATGGCTGGAGATGTATCAGCGTTCGTAGAATTATTTTCATAATTTATTTTTCAAATAGAATATAGGAAAGAAAAATAACTTGAGGCAAACATTAGCATCCTACTCTGGAGAAGCAACAGTCAGGCTACAGAAGCATCACCCTTACTTCGCCAACATGTTTGCAGGGGTAGCGGAAAGAAATTTTTTTTTTTTTTTGCCTCAACCCAAGTTATGTCCTCCTGACGCAGGCTTGAGTGGAGGATCCTTTGTGTCGGAAGATACAACAACACCAACCCAAAAAAAAAATGATGAAAAGCTGCAGATTTTTTCCCCACTTGATCAGTCTGCCTGGTTGGGTAAAGGTCATATTCTCCATTTTAATCACCTGTTGTTTGATTTACGAAGTACAATGCCTTTTGTACCGCTCGTTCTTGAGCTATTGTTTCATGGAAAAGTAGTAACGTAAGCAATGAGAAAATAGAGGAGTGATGAATGAAATTGTAAAGAGCATTGTTTCCATTATGCCAGTGGGAAAGAAACTGTAATTAGTGAGAGAAATAAAGTCGCGACGAATGAGTTTACATTGACTGTAGCCTATTCTGTCTGCTGGGGCAGCGACGAGCCCCCGTACTGCCCCGCCACTTAAACTTTGGTCGCTCCCGCGCCCGCCTTCCCAGACATTGTATAGGAAGACAAATGAAATCACAAAGTTTAGATTCTCTCTCTCTCTCTCTCTCTCTCTCTCTCTCTCTCTCTCTCTCTCTCTCTCTCTCCAGCTCTGGTAACTTTATGGTCAAAAGTATAAGTAGTAGTGTTGCTTTCGTTAAGGTATGAAGATATTAGAATTCCTTGGAGAATCGAAACATATGATGATTGTTGTAAGCTTTTCATTTTCTTTCAATGGAATACATTTAACCTTAAGTCTGTCAGACCCGACGCTGGTCGAAGCTCATTTGTTGGACGGGATTCCCATCTGTGTACGATCGTGTTCGGTTCGTCTACCTTCAGTTCTTGTTCAGACATCGTTGAGGGCGGGTTCATCGCTCTGTGCTACTCCTAACCCTTCCTTCATCTTCTATGGTGCTTTGGGTCCGATAGACATGTGTCTAGTGATAGTGTTGGGGATAGATGACCTATAGTTGATAAGTGGCCCACAGACCATGGTAATACAAGGAAGCTTTCCGTCTGTCACCAGGAATCCTGTGTTTAGGAGGATCAAGACCTCTTATATTAAGTCCTGATGATGAATAGTGATTGTCTTATATTGAGAAGGGTAATCAACTTTTGTATACATCAGTTTTCAAAGTTTTTCCTGTCTTTTTTTTTTTTTTAATTACAATCGCCACTTCCATTTATGTTTTCATCATATTTATTTCTCGATAAGGTAAAGTTAAGCTTAAAGTTCTTTAACTCTTTTCCAGTAAATTGCTGTTGAAACTTCTTTTTTCTCCCCCACGGAGTCTGTTGGACCCAGCGGGGGTCGTGAGATGTTCCCAGCACGTGACGGGAATGTTCTCGGGTTAAAAACAGTCTTTCCAAAATCAAAACCAAACGTCTTACGTCATGTAGAGTTTCGTCTGTCCTCAGGGCAGTGTTTGGTGAGCTGCTGTATAGTGCACTCAGGTTGGCCCCTCGAGTCCACTATTGTTTATTCGTTGGGTCACGTACTTCGCGTTCATTGATTTTACACATCAGAAAATATATATATGACATTGTTACACGTAAGAGAATGATTAGAAAAATATGTGGCATTGTTACATGTAAGAGAATATATGTGACATTGTTATCCGTATGAAACTATATGTGACATCGTAATTCCTGTTGTAGATTATAGTGGACACTTGTGAGGTAGAGCAGAGTACTTGATCGTGTGAGTAGCTACCTCCCAGTACCCACGATGAGATCTTGACATGACAACTGAGGTAGCGCTACCTCACACACCTTGCGTGAGCAGCAAGACCCTTCCTCTCAGCAGCCACCGGCGTTACATATTATTACCACCGCCTATCCTGGGTTCATCTGGATCTGCTTTCAACCACACATCAAGGCTTCTTTTATGTTTTTCTTTGTCGTAGTTCTCGACATGTCTCTCATTTCTCTTGGCAGTATATTGAACAGTTGCGGCGCCTTACAGCTAGGCTGTCAAGTATTTGTGGCTGATTTATTTTCAGTATGTTCCCTCGGTCTTCCAGAGGATTTGATAACATCTTTGTCTTCCTGGTCGAGAGGATTTCAGGTTTGGTACATTTCTACTCTCATTGTGTTGTTGTGTCGTGTGATCATCACACATATTCCTCTACAGAGCTGCAGTTCTTTCAGCCTTTCACTGGTGGTTTATGTTCCTCGAATTGATTACTTCAACTGGATTGCAATTTGTTCATTGTATATACTTCTTATGGATATTTTAAATTTCCTCCTTCGTTTATCATCAGTTTAAACGTATATCTATTTCTCTTGTAATCTTAACGACACCGTCGTCTTCCTTCACTTCTAAAACTCTCGACTTGCCAGACTCTTGCCTTTCGACCCTACCTGAGGTAGCTTATGAGGAGAGTCCATCCATGCCCCGTCTCTCTGATTCTTACCCTCCCTCAGCAGGACAACAAACAGTTCGTTAATAATCTGGAGGAAGTACGATGTCTTGATGGCGCTTCCCTCACTCATGTTTGCTGAAGGTGGTGAAGATTTTTGTTTTTTTTCAGTATCTTGAAAGGTTGTGGTCTTGCATGAGTTTTGGACATTTTTGTACTCATAAAGTTAAGTGTTTTGTACTTTTTGGAGGTGGAAATTCGACCCTGTTCTTGGGGGGTAAGATTATATATATTACAATCCGTCACCTGTCTCACTTCTTCCCTCCCCGTCATCTGTCTCACCTCTTCCTCCCTCCCCGTCATCTGTCTCACCTCTTCCTACCTCCTCGTCAGTCTGTCTCACATCTCCTTCCCTTCCCGTCTTCTGTCTCACCTCTTCCTCCCTCCCCGTCATCTGTCTCACCTCTTCCTCCCTCCCCGTCATCTGTCTCACCTCTTCCTCCCTCCCCGTCATCTGTCTCACCTCTTCCTCCCTCCCCGTCATCTGTCTCACCTCTTCCTCCCTCCCCGTCATCTGTCTCACCTCTTCCTCCCTCCCCGTCATCTGTCTCACCTCTTCCTCCCTCCCCGTCATCTGTCTCACCTCTTCCTCCCTCCCCGTCATCTGTCTCACCTCTTCCTCCCTCCCCGTCATCTGTCTCACCTCTTCCTCCCTCCCCGTCATCTGTCTCACCTCTTCCTCCCTCCCCGTCATCTGTCTCACCTCTTCCTCCCTCCCCGTCATCTGTCTCACCTCTTCCTCCCTCCCCGTCATCTGTCTCACCTCTTCCTCCCTCCCCGTCATCTGTCTCACCTCTTCCTCCCTCCCCGTCATCTGTCTCACCTCTTCCTCCCTCCCCGTCATCTGTCTCACCTCTTCCTCCCTCCCCGTCATCTGTCTCACCTCTTCCTCCCTCCCCGTCATCTGTCTCACCTCTTCCTCCCTCCCCGTCATCTGTCTCACCTCTTCCTCCCTCCCCGTCATCTGTCTCACCTCTTCCTCCCTCCCCGTCATCTGTCTCACCTCTTCCTCCCTCCCCGTCATCTGTCTCACCTCTTCCTCCCTCCCCGTCATCTGTCTCACCTCTTCCTCCCTCCCCGTCATCTGTCTCACCTCTTCCTCCCTCCCCGTCATCTGTCTCACCTCTTCCTCCCTCCCCGTCATCTGTCTCACCTCTTCCTCCCTCCCCGTCATCTGTCTCACCTCTTCCTCCCTCCCCGTCATCTGTCTCACCTCTTCCTCCCTCCCCGTCATCTGTCTCACCTCTTCCTCCCTCCCCGTCATCTGTCTCACCTCTTCCTCCCTCCCCGTCATCTGTCTCACCTCTTCCTCCCTCCCCGTCATCTGTCTCACCTCTTCCTCCCTCCCCGTCATCTGTCTCACCTCTTCCTCCCTCCCCGTCATCTGTCTCACCTCTTCCTCCCTCCCCGTCATCTGTCTCACCTCTTCCTCCCTCCCCGTCATCTGTCTCACCTCTTCCTCCCTCCCCGTCATCTGTCTCACCTCTTCCTCCCTCCCCGTCATCTGTCTCACCTCTTCCTCCCTCCCCGTCATCTGTCTCACCTCTTCCTCCCTCCCCGTCATCTGTCTCACCTCTTCCTCCCTCCCCGTCATCTGTCTCACCTCTTCCTCCCTCCCCGTCATCTGTCTCACCTCTTCCTCCCTCCCCGTCATCTGTCTCACCTCTTCCTCCCTCCCCGTCATCTGTCTCACCTCTTCCTCCCTCCCCGTCATCTGTCTCACCTCTTCCTCCCTCCCCGTCATCTGTCTCACCTCTTCCTCCCTCCCCGTCATCTGTCTCACCTCTTCCTCCCTCCCCGTCATCTGTCTCACCTCTTCCTCCCTCCCCGTCATCTGTCTCACCTCTTCCTCCCTCCCCGTCATCTGTCTCACCTCTTCCTCCCTCCCCGTCATCTGTCTCACCTCTTCCTCCCTCCCCGTCATCTGTCTCACCTCTTCCTCCCTCCCCGTCATCTGTCTCACCTCTTCCTCCCTCCCCGTCATCTGTCTCACCTCTTCCTCCCTCCCCGTCATCTGTCTCACCTCTTCCTCCCTCCCCGTCATCTGTCTCACCTCTTCCTCCCTCCCCGTCATCTGTCTCACCTCTTCCTCCCTCCCCGTCATCTGTCTCACCTCTTCCTCCCTCCCCGTCATCTGTCTCACCTCTTCCTCCCTCCCCGTCATCTGTCTCACCTCTTCCTCCCTCCCCGTCATCTGTCTCACCTCTTCCTCCCTCCCCGTCATCTGTCTCACCTCTTCCTCCCTCCCCGTCATCTGTCTCACCTCTTCCTCCCTCCCCGTCATCTGTCTCACCTCTTCCTCCCTCCCCGTCATCTGTCTCACCTCTTCCTCCCTCCCCGTCATCTGTCTCACCTCTTCCTCCCTCCCCGTCATCTGTCTCACCTCTTCCTCCCTCCCCGTCATCTGTCTCACCTCTTCCTCCCTCCCCGTCATCTGTCTCACCTCTTCCTCCCTCCCCGTCATCTGTCTCACCTCTTCCTCCCTCCCCGTCATCTGTCTCACCTCTTCCTCCCTCCCCGTCATCTGTCTCACCTCTTCCTCCCTCCCCGTCATCTGTCTCACCTCTTCCTCCCTCCCCGTCATCTGTCTCACCTCTTCCTCCCTCCCCGTCATCTGTCTCACCTCTTCCTCCCTCCCCGTCATCTGTCTCACCTCTTCCTCCCTCCCCGTCATCTGTCTCACCTCTTCCTCCCTCCCCGTCATCTGTCTCACCTCTTCCTCCCTCCCCGTCATCTGTCTCACGATGAATCATGGGTCGAGGAAGTTCCCCCATAACTCTCGCCCGTCGCATTTACCCGCCAGAGGTGGCAGCTGGTCCTGTGTGCGCGGGAGGGAGGGAGGGAGGTTCACAACGTGTGGTGGGGAGGCCCATCCTCTGAACGTGCTTTGCCATACTGGCATGCAACTGTTTCCTCTTCTTCCTCCATTTTTATCGTATGAAGAACTTTTTACGCATGTTTTTTTTTTTTCTTTTTGGTAAACAAGGTTCATTACTTGATTTCAGGTTATATCCGCTGGTTTGTTCTGTCGCTACAGCTCCCCAAGAACTGTTCACTGTCCACGTCATCATTCTGTTTATAAAACTTACGAGGTTGTGGTTAGGTCACCCCTCAGTCTATTAGGTCACCCCGCAGCCTATTAGATCACCCCTCAGCCTTCTCTCTTCCAAGGTGGACAAATTCAAGGCTTCTACTGGGTTTTTTTTCTTTAATTCAGCTGTATGAATTCCTGGTGCCATGTTAGCTGTTCTCTCGACCTTCTCTGTTAGGCCTTTTTAACTTATTTAGGTTCGGTGACCCAATCTGAGAAGCACATTCTAATTTTCGCCTTATGTATAATGTAAACAGCTTCTTGAATATTTCCCCACCCATAAACTTGAATGCAGTTGTCATATTTCGTAGGAGCCAATTGGTCTCCTTAACTTAATGGTCTGCTATGACGATAGTTGAGGGAGGGTTTCGACTCGCGAGCCTCTCTTACGCCACCACAGACCCTCGAACTTTATTTCCTGTTAGATGATAATCACATCGAGACCTCTTTTTTCGCTTTGACTCGTCTCCATTACAGGGTTGAGGTCATTTTCTCGTTTTCTAAGTGCACCTCGTCTCTGCGCAGGACCTGTTGAGTTACTTAGTGAACCGTGTCTCAGTGAGGTCATCACCTTCGTAGGGCTGAGGAAGCGCTCACTCATCTCCGGTAAATTGTGACCCACTTCCCCTGGAGGGCTGGGGACGTCCAGTCTGATTTCCTGCTCCGTCCTTCCACATCAGGAGACCCATATCCCCTGCAGGGCTGGGAAGTTCCTCACCTGATCCCCAGCGCGCCGTCTCCGTCAGGCAGGTACGTCAAGGGTTACTCCATGAGCAGGAAATGTTCCACATGGCCAGCATGTTCGTCCGAGAGGCCGCCTGTGTCAGCATTACCACATCTCTCGCCAAACCCCCCAGGGATCGACTTCCCGCCGAGCTTAATCCAGTGAGCGTCCAAAGTACACCGAGGAAGTCCATTGTTACCCTGGAGCCGCACCTGGACCGACCTGCTAACAGGATCGTCTGACTGGCGAGGCGAGGAGAAGGGGCTTGAAGCCTCGCGGGTCGACGCCAGCTTTGTGGCTCCATCCACCAACCTGGCCGATGTATGTCGCGCTTCGCTGGTTGTGCGGGTCAGGACTTTCTGGTTGGGTTATATAGGAAATATTTCTTCTTAGAAACACCTGGACCACAGTGTAATTGAGACATGTGTCCAGGACACTGTGTAGTGAGGAAGGCATTTGTACTCTCAGTGTAATGATGTATGGTTATTAAATAATATATTAAACAAATTGGTTGAATGTTGAGCACGACGGTACAACCCTTTGGTATAATTGCCCTTAAAGGGCTAGGTTAAAGGTCACGCCATCATTACCAAGGGTCGTACCGACGTGCTCAAGGGTCGTACCGTCGTGCTCAAGGGTCGCACCGTCGTGGTCAAAGGTCGTAACGTCGTGCTCAATGGTCGTACCGTCGTGCTCAAGGGTCGTAACGTCGTGCTCAAGGGTCGTACCGTCGTGCTCAAGGGTCGTACCGTCGTGGTTAAGGGTCGTACCGTCGTGCTCAAGGGTCGTCAAGACTTGCTCAGTAGGTTTACATACCATTGTAAGACCAGGAGGTCAGTGACGGACTGGTTACCACAACACTGAAAGGCCAGACGTGTGCCGTAGTGACTGAACCTTCGGGAATTTTAAGAATTCTTACACAGCTGGTGAAGTGCAACATCGCCTTACGAATCGTCTCTATCTATCTATCTCTATCGAAAGACTCGAACGAAACAGAAAGGGACAAATAGTAGATATGCGGCGTTGTTGGTACTTCGTGACAGGCGTCATTTTCCTGTTCGTATATACGACACTCCTGTTTTCTTGCCTCTGATATCCCACGTATTGTACCCCACCCGTACCGTGCCCAGTGATCATCATCGCCTTCACGGTGGCAGCTGCAGCGTCTCCTGCAGGAGGTGAGTATGGCCGGGACGGTTTCTTGTGGCAGAAGACACGGCCGAGCCCTCGCCACACTGTGACGTACACTGATACTTAGTGGCTCATTTACGTCTTTTTTGGGGCAGGGGGATGTAGACCTCTCTCTCTCTCTCTCTCTCTCTCTCTCTCTCTCTCTCTCTCTCTCTCTCTCTCTCTCTCTCTCTCTCTCTCTCTCTGTCTCTCTCTCTCTTACTACAGTCTTGCTAAGGTTGTTGTCTGCCTGGTGGTTTACGGGCGCTCCGGACTTGGTCTCGTTACTCATCCGCGTAAAATGTGTGACGAATGGTGACGCCGTCACACCCAGAGGTCACGCCGTCATGCTTAAAGGGTTGCATGCTGTCACACGTTAACACGTCAGAATTTCTTTTCTGCAAAAAGGGGAATAATATATATATATATATATATATATATATATATATATATATATATATATATATATATATATATATATATATATATATATTTCTTTTTTTCTTTTAAACTATTCGCCATTTCCCGCGTTAGCGAGGTAGCGTTAAGAGCAGAGGACTGGGCCTTTGTGGAATATCCTCACCTGGCCCCAATCTGTTCCTTCTTTTGGAAAATTAAAAAAAAAAAAAAACGAGAGGGGAGGATTTAGTCGCCTTCTACGACACGCAGGGAATACGTGGGAAGCATTCTTAATCCCCTATCCCCAGGGATAATATATATATATATATATATATATATGTGAGAAATGTATGTGAGAAATACTTAGAAAAGCAAATGGATTTGTATGTAGCATTTATGGATCTGGAGAAGGCATATGATAGAGTTGATAGAGATGCTCTGTGGAAGGTATTAAGAAAATATGGTGTGGGAGGCAAGTTGTTAGAAGCAGTGAAAAGTTTTTATCGAGGATGTAAGGCATGTGTACGTGTAGGAAGAGAGGAAAGTGATTGGTTCTCAGTGAATGTAGGTTTGCGGCAGGGGTGTGTGATGTCTCCATGGTTGTTTAATTTGTTTATGGATGGGGTTGTAAGGGAGGTAAATGCAAGAGTCCTGGAAAGAGGGGCAAGTATGAAGTCTGTTGGGGATGAGAGAGCTTGGGAAGTGAGTCAGTTGTTGTTCGCTGATGATACAGCGCTGGTGGCTGATTCATGTGAGAAACTGCAGAAGCTGGTGACTGAGTTTGGTAAAGTGTGTGGAAGAAGAAAGTTGAGAGTAAATGTGAATAAGAGCAAGGTTATTAGGTACCGTAGGGGTGAGGGTCAAGTCAATTGGGAGGTGAGTTTGAATGGAGAAAAACTGGAGGAAGTGAAGTGTTTTAGATATCTGGGAGTGGATCTGTCAGCGGATGGAACCATGGAAGCGGAAGTGGATCATAGGGTGGGGGAGGGGGCGAAAATTTTGGGAGCCTTGAAAAATGTGTGGAAGTCGAGAACATTATCTCGGAAAGCAAAAATGGGTATGTTTGAGGGAATAGTGGTTCCAACAATGTTGTATGGTTGCGAGGCGTGGGCTATGGATAGAGATGTGCGCAGGAGGATGGATGTGCTGGAAATGAGATGTTTGAGGACAATGTGTGGTGTGAGGTGGTTTGATCGAGTAAGTAACGTAAGGGTAAGAGAGAGGTGTGGAAATAAAAAGAGCGTGGTTGAGAGAGCAGAAGAGGGTGTTTTGAAATGGTTTGGGCACATGGAGAGAATGAGTGAGGAGAGATTGACCAAGAGGATATATGTGTCGGAGGTGGAGGGAACGAGGAGAAGAGGGAGACCAAATTGGAGGTGGAAAGATGGAGTGAAAAAGATTTTGTGTGATCGGGGCCTGAACATGCAGGAGGGTGAAAGGAGGGCAAGAAATAGAGTGAATTGGAGTCATGTGGTATACAGGGGTTGACGTGCTGTCAGTGGATTGAAGCAAGGCATGTGAAGCGTCTGGGGTAAACCATGGAAAGCTGTGTAGGTATGTATATTTGCGTGTGTGGACGTGTGTATGTACATGTGTATGGGGGGGGGGGTTGGGCCATTTCTTTCGTCTGTTTCCTTGCGCTACCTCGCAAACGCGGGAGACAGCGACAAAGTATAAAAAAAAAAAAAAAAAAAAAAAAAATATATATATATATATATATATATATATATATATATATATATATATATCTGCCGGTGAGATTTTCGAAAATACGAAACCCGTTATTGGATCAGCTGATTTACATAAACACCCGAGACTCGTGATCAGCTGACTGATTCATACACAAGAGTGGAGACTGAATCGCCTCGCGCGTCGCTTGTGCACCGAATAAACTGATAAAGAAAACGTAGAATTCAATCATCTGACTGGATTATACAGTGGGATCCAAACCAGGCCGTTGTAGTCTTCAAGCAAGCCACTGTATCTCTTCTCTTGCTGCTTCGTTTATCTTCTAACATAAACACCGCCTCACATGGAGCCACCTGTGCCTCCTTGCAACCATCTGGTCGATGTAAGTATACATAGCATATGAGAATATACGACCCTCCTGAATATTGCTTAAGCCTCTAATAATTTAGTGTTAACGCAGGAGGGAAGTAGATTATATGCTTACGAGCAAGGAGACACTGGCTGTTCTCTGAGGCAGGTGGCTCACACTGATAACGGTAAGAACCTGTTTGGGGGAGGATAAGATGAGGGACACACGTCCATTCGCAGCTACGCACACACGGTAACACAGCGATGATTCATAGTGCGACAAGTGAGTGTAATTCTGTGGAGAAATATACAGTACCTAGTGACATGACAGTCTCTCTCTCTCTCTCTCTCTCTCTCTCTCTCTCTCTCTCTCTCTCTCTCTCTCTCTCTCTCTCTCTCTCAACTCGAATATCAGAGTACATGTACAAGAAGATGTGATCGGTTTGTGAAGGAGTCGTGTGTTTACAAACCAAACCATAAACGGGTGGAAATATAAATTTGAAATCTTCAAATCAGCCTCGAACACAGGGCCATAGCTATTGGACTGATGACATGACCGGCTACTGACAAGTGTATGGAAAATGTACGACATTGAGAGAGGAAAACAGGATTGACTGACGACCAGAACCATTATTATTGGCCAGAATATACCACCTACAGAAACCTGACAGATCAGGAGAGCTCCTTCTCTCTCTCTCTCTCTCTCTCTCTCTCTCTCTCTCTCTCTCTCTCTCTCTCTCTCTCTCTCTCTCTCTCTCTCCCCAAGAGCCATAGAATGAAAACCTTAGTAGATATGGGTCTAGAACAACCGAGAAAATAAAGAAGATAATTGAGACGAAGAAAGTCTTTTCGAACTTCAGAAATGAATTCGCGTCATTTGAGATCCCAAACATATTCAGTGACGACACACACACTCTAAAAACGCTAAGGACACACTCAAGAATATTGAACTCCTGGAATATTGTAGATATAAATATACAACCTTCCATACATGGGAACTCTTAACATCATAGTATATTACATCAGTGAGTACGATTAAGGAAGCAACATAGTCCTAACCAACATGATAGGATCACGACCATCTTGACAGGATCATGGCTCAACGAAAAAAAAAGACCCTGGAGCATTTGTCAAGATCCTTCGTCCAATTTATCATATATTGTGCAAGGCCAAATTGTGAAGATATGTTATTGTCTTGGGTGTGCCTAGGGTGTGCCTTCTGTGATCATTTGCTTTGAATAAGGTCAACAAGAGTGGAAGAAGTACTTCAGAGAATGGTAGAAATGTGGTGTGATTACATGGTCCACTGAAACTTGATTACATGGTCCATTGAAACTTTATGATTACATGGTCCACTGAAACTTGATATGATTATATGGTCCACTGAAACTTGATGTTTCTACATGGTCCACTGAAACTTGATATGATTACATGGTCCACTGAAACGATATGATTACATGGTCCACTGAAACTTGATACGATTATATGGTCCACTAAAACTTGATATGATTATATAGGCCACTGAAACTTAATATGATCATATGGTCCACTGACTTAAGTTTGCGTTTCATTCAGTAGCAGGAAAGAGGAGCAGTACAGAGAAAAGAGTAATGAAACAGCAGATGAAAGAGAATAGTTCCGAGGGCGAATTAATGTTCATGAGTGGAGGCGGATGGATGCATGAACAATTATGAGAGAAACGCAGTGAAAAATAGAGAGCAAAACGAGAGAGACACGAAGGGGATGAAAACACTGGACGAGTAGAAGAGCCTGTAGAAAGGAAATAAAATAGACGTTATCCGTGAATGAGGGAGAAGTGAGAGTTTGATGAGAAAATCAAGAACACTTGAAAATTGTGAAATTCCAAAATAGAGACCTGATAACATGAAAAAAAGTTGAACAAAAAATCGACCCGAATCCAAAGTTGCTGTTTTCATATGAGAACAAGGCGAAGAAAAAATATGGACATACCGGACACTTTGAATTGAAGAAAAGACAAAAATCGTACAACATTGACCCGAATGAAATATGCAGGAAGATTTCAAATCAGTTAAAACCTCAGAATGCCGAACTGGTTGGTGGCCTATGTAACTAACGTGATTAGGATATCAGAAATATCATCACTTCACACATGAAGAAGTGCTCGAGAGAGTGGTGTAGGACATACGCTAGTAACATACATTATACAAGGCCAACATTGGGATTTATACTGGGAAACGTATGCACACCTGGTTGTTTTACTCTCTGCAGTGACGTTTATGGAACAATGAAAAGAAAGGACTGTTTTTTTCCTGATTTGGCTCAGACGTTTGACTACTTAAACCAGAGAAAGAAACTAAAGAAAACTTTTAAGAGTAAGATAGGAAGATGAGACATAGAGAGATGGGAAGATAGACATAGAGTAAGATGGGACATAGAGTGAGTTAGGAAGATGAGACATCGAGAGATGGAAAGATGAGACATAGAGTAAGATGGGAAGATTGGCACACTAAGTGAGATAGGTAGATGAGACATAGAGTAAGATGAGAGGATGGGGACACAGAGTGAGATAGGAAGTTGAGGCACAGAACTGTAAGTAACAGCACCATGTCTGATGAAGGTGATGTTCCATCGGAGGAACCATTAGGAGCGGTATTAGCCTCACTACTGGTGAGGTTAATGGTCGTATCAGACAGGGGAGGAGGAGGAGGGAGAGAAGGCTGAGCCAAAGTTCTGTGCTGCTGGTGAAACTAACCACATTGATGGAATCCGATGATAATCAACGCGAGATGCGAAAAGAAAAAGAAAAAGCCCATATGATATCTACATATAGGCAGAGATGAACATGTTGGAATTGAAAACGGGGGAAAAAGAAAATTGAGCAGACGAGTCACGCAACCAGTTGAAATAGCTAATATAATTTCCCAACAGACAAACGGGTAGAAAGTGAAGCATGTGGTAAAGGTGTAGTCGTCATCATAAGGGTGAGACTAGATTTCAGAGAGCATATGGGAAGATAGCAGTGTTAAGGCAAATAATGAGTGGTATGATAATGAGAACTGTCACTGTAAGGGACAGAATTCTGTTCATTAAAATGTTTAGTGCTCTTCAACCAAGCAAATAGATATAAGCATATTAGAATTCAGAAACACTCGATGAGCAAACTCGAGGGGATAGAACATATGAACGGCCATAATAAACCTCTTAAAAGAACTGGAACCTTATACTTCAGAACAGAGAGAAAGATACATGGCACCCTACGCCTGGCAACAACGTGAAGGCGTGAAGGAAAACATATTGAACTTAAAAGCCGCTCAGCAAGGATAGAGGCACACAGTCTGCAGGAATACCATGGATTATACCAAAAACTTATCAAAGATACACATCATCCCTGCGAGGAAGCACCCACCGTCCTCCCATAGGCAGATGGGGCATGGGCGTGGGTGTGGAGGAAGCAGGACGTGAGGAGAAACCACGTCGGAGCCTCTTGTATCACCATCACCGGAGCAGCTGTTCGTAAACACATGTAAACACGGCCGCTACACCAACAAATGCCAGTCACCTGTGTCGCGATCACTCCCACGGTGGCCTGCACCTCCACCAGCCCTTCACACGGTGCCCTCTGCCCCTCCACCAGCCCTCCGCACCCATAGCTTGCCCCTCCATTATCCCTCCACATGAAGGTCTGCCCCCTCCGGCTCACCACACAGGTTATTGCGATTCCCCAAAGCAGTATATATATATATATATATATATATATATATATATATATATATATATATATATATATATATATATATATATATGTGTGTGTGTGTGTGTGTGTGTGTATATATATGGCTAGAGTTACATTCTTCGTGGAAGTGTGAACACACGTGTGCTGGCTGCCTTGCTCTCTTCTCTCGTGTGTGCGTAGTGCTTTATTTTTATTTTCCTTTTATGTGCGCACGGATGCGTGATCCACGAATATGCTTGTTGCCATAAGGAAAATGAAACAGGGAGAAGCGAGCGCTTTCATGAGAAGTCACATCTTTTAGAGGACAGAGATGATATACAAGTGGAGGCGCATGCGCCTTACGTGTCATATATATATATATATATATATATATATATATATATATATATATATATATATATATATATATATATATATATAATCTTTCAAACTATTCGCCATTTCCCGCGTTTGCGAGGTAGCGCTAAGAACAGAGAACTGGGCCTTTGAGGGAATATCCTCACCTGGCCCCCTTCTCTTTTCCTTCTTTTGGAAAATTAAAGAAAAGAAAAAAAAAAGAGGGGAGGATTTCCAGCCACCCGCTCCCTCCCCTTTTAGTCGCCTTCTACGACACGCAGGGAATACGTGGGAAGTATTCTTTTTCCCCTATCCCCAGGGATAGTATATATATATATATATATATATATATATATATATATATATATATATATATATATACATATATAAAAGATACATATGTATATCATCTCTATCCCTGGAGATGTGAGTTCTTCGAAAGCGCTTGGCTCACCGTGTCTCCTTTGGCGATATATATATATATATATATATATATATATATATATATATATATATATATATATATATATATGGTTGTATAAGATTATGTAAGCAAGGTCGTATACGTATGAATAATACTGGAACTACGTATATATTGGAACGTCCTGCTGAAAATACTTTTAAACAAAAATAGTCTGATATAATAATTCCAGTTGTGGAGAGGATCAAATACTCGTGTTTTATAAACTTCGAAGCCTGCATATCGGGTATTGGATCCTCTTAAGGATGATCCCCGTTCCTCCAAAAGGTATCGAGTTTCCCTGGGCCTTCAGTCTTACGCTCCTGATTCATCCTCGCTGCTCCCGGCGTCGTCATAAGGTTAATATATTTGGGTATGAAGGTAACCATTCCTAGTGAGGTTTGGGGAAGAACTTCCACTACTCCAGCGGTTTAAATGGCTTTGAGTTCTCATATAACCAGCGAAGGTTATGATACGTCGTGGACCATGCTGTATATAATAACTCCCCTTAGGCCTTTGGTAGACTAGCCATTTATCATCAAAACTTGCGTTGAGAACAGATCGCTCGAGTTATAACCAAAACACACATCATACCCGGCCTGTGTGAGGAATTGTTATACTAGACTGAACGTTCGTCGTGTATGCTTCGTTGCTCAAGTCTATCAGGCGTTTGATACTGATGAAACTTGGTGACAAACCGCCCGGGACTCAGACTCTACCTACAGCCTTCTCGTGTTGACTGAACGGATGAAGGCCACACACGATCATTCATGCCACAGGTTAGCTACACAACAAGTCGGTCGTACCTCATGGTACTCATACCACGAGTCATACATGCCACCGTTCAGTCATGACACGAAGTGTGTCATGTCAGAAGACAGTCATGCCACAAAGTCAGTCATGTCACGCGATAGTCATGCCACAAGTTGATTATGTTGCAGACACTCATTTTCCACAACCCACTCGCCTCACACCATCGTCTCACGTAAGGTTGCTGGCGAGGGTTGTGAGGTCCCTGGTCAGGGTTGTGGATTCCTCAGTGGCTCTAGTTCTATACCCAGGCAGCCTGGATCCATCCGTTGTCTGAAACCTGGAAGATCATCTGGAATAATTTCCATATCCTGTGGCCCGATCATCCATTGTCTGAAACCTGGGAGATCTGAAATGAGTTCTGTAGAAAACCGCCAGACAGGAGGTCTGAAGTAACTTTTCCATGATCCGACATCAATATTTCAATCTCCATTTTCTACGTTTTCATTGAGAGATAAAGAACATGGTTCCTCACACCGATAATACTGTTAAATGACTATTTAAAGAAGAATGTTTTGTTATCCATATATATATATATAATGTATATATATATATATATATATATATATATATATATATAGATAGATAGATAGATAGATAGATAGATAGATTACCGTCGGACTTATAATTGTATGGCTGAACTAGAATCATAATGATAGTAATTAGTCTTAATTATCTTCTGTATTGACATAGAAACCCAAATTAGCCCACCGTAATTACAGGCAGACGATGCAATTACCAGATATGAGTTATTTTCGTCGCAGCTGTGTGACTGTTTACTCCCGGGTTTGTAGATAATATTACAGGTTTGTTTTATTATATGAAGACAGAAGGTGATTGAGGGGGGTTCCTCCAGCTCCTGGATCCCTGTTCTCCCAGCTGTAGCAGGTTACGTATGTTTCCATGGTTAAAAGTTGATACCCCTGCAACCTACAGTAGGTCTGGGATATACCCCTGTGGGGTGTGATCTGAAGGTGGACTATCTGATCCTCATCGGCTGGGATGTGCGACCATTTGATCCTCCATCATTTTTCCGTTACTTTTCTTATCTTTCATCACTTCCATTCCGGTCATCTTACGTTTGTGTTGTAGTGTTTGTTGCAGATGTTTTTCCCCTGTGTGTATCATATATCAGCAAAGAACGAGAGAATAAAGTTGGAGGAGGATGTTGACACAAGTACTAGAGTCGGACCCTCCGTGCGTGTCCTCGTCTGCTTGCTGCCGCGGAGGAATACCACGCTCTCCGTCACCACCACCACCCACACTTCCCCATACCACCACCGCGCCATCTCATCCTCTTCTTAGCAACCGTACCTTTCATCACCAACTCCCTCCCTCCTTCCTTGGCAACCATACCTCCTCACCATCCCTCCCATCTCTAGCTGCCACAGCATCCCTAACACCTCCACCACTACCACCCTCCCTGGCTACCGTACCCTGACCGGCTGAATGACATTGTTCATTGGTTCCCACCATTCATCCACGCCATCTCTCCTCTTACACCTCCTGGCGTAACCTCCCAGTTCAAGAGTTATTTTCCTGAAGATATATCACCTCAGCAGCCGGCCATTATTGTCCTGCCAAGGAAATAGATGAATCATCGGCAACTGTTTATGAGAGTTAGTTGTGCGTCTGGCAGCTGCTATGGCGTGTTTGTAATTTTGTAAGGGCGTTATAGTTGTGCGTCTGGCATCGTCTTCAGCGTGTTTGTAACTGTTTATAGGGGTTATTTGTGTGTCTGGCAGCTTCTCCCGTGTGTTTACAGAAGAAAAGACTGACAGAGCCTCCATTTTATAGCGTGGAAGATGGATGTGTATATCTCACTTAAGACATTGCACCTGGGTTGAGGATGAGTGATGTGTGGCTGTGAATGATCATGATGGCTGGATGGATAGAAGAGACCGGGGCCGCAGCCTTGTATTTTTCCCAGTATGAACATCGCCACCTGCCAACCTTCACCCCGTCCCCAGCCGCTCGCTTCCCCTTTGAGCGCCTACTAGTTATGTAAAGATGTATATAAACCTTAGGTAGATCTGTGGCAAAGCAATAGCACATTGTTCATCAGGATAGAGTTATGTGTGAACCACCTTCATGGATGAAAGCTTTGATAAGATATGGCTGGAGAAAATAGAAAAGAAAAAAAAGGACAATTTGGTGCACTTGGCAAATTCGGTTATCGTTTCATACCGGATTATTGTACTCTCAGGATTTGTTGGGTGGAGGAACTACCGAACGTGAATGATCGGTACTTGATGTAGCTCATTCATTTTTACCGAGATGTTTCCTGATTATTTCTACTACGTCTAGGGAGTGTCATGGCCATGGCTACTACCCTACTGACCATAAGGTAGATAACAGTATTGAACACAACCCATCTGCTGACGCCAATGTCCTTGTAATAGTGCTGGAAACACAACTCACCTCTTGGGTGTCTCACTTATTTCCCGTCTCTGTTTTTGTGTAGCTATTGGAGACATGAACAGACAGACGCACAGACAAGAGAAGAGGAATCAGTACGTGAGTACATAAGGACTTGCTGTCTGCAGTGTTGCCACACTCTCCTCAACAGATATGTCAATAAATATCAACAGGTATAGTGACCACCAGTCTAGCTCCACGCCACCCGCATCCCCTCTCACTCACCCCATCTCATCCCATTTTCTGCAACAACCCCCCCCCCCTCTCTCTCTCTCTCTCTCTCTCTCTCTCTCTCTCTCTCTCTCTCTCTCTCTCTCCCTCTCTCTCTCTCTCTCTCTCTCTCTCTCTCTCTCTCTCTCTCTCTCTCTCTCTCTCTCTCCCATAGAGCTATCTCCCACCATACTGTCCGCCGCTTATATTCCCAGGGGAAATAACCGTATCCTAACCCGAAATTGAAGATGCGATGCTTAACCCAGGTCTTCCTTAAAGGAGTACGAGGTAAAAAATCTCTCTCTCTCTCTCTCTCTCTCTCTCTCTCTCTCTATATATATATATATATATATATATATATATATATATATATATATATATATATATATATTATCCCTGGGGATAGGGGAGAAAGAATACTTCCCACGTATTCCCTGCGTGTCGTAGAAGGCGACTAAAAGGGAAGGGAGCGGGGGGCTGGAAATCCTCCCCTCTCGGTTTTCTTTTTTTTTTTTCCCAAAAGAAGGAACAGAGAAGGGGGCCAGGTGAGGATATTCCCTCAAAGGCCCAGTCCTCTGTTCTTAACGCTACCTCGCTATCGCGGGAAATGGCGAATAGTATGAAAGAAAAGAAATATATATATATATATATATATATATATATATATATATATATATATATATATTATTCATAGGGATAAGGGAGAAAGAATACTTCCCACGTATTCCCTGCGTGTCGTAGAAGGCAACTAAAAGGGGAGGGAGCGGCGGGGGCTGGAAATCCTCCCCTCTCGTTTTTTTTTTTTTTAATTTTCCAAAAGAAGGAACAGAGAAGGGGGCCAGGTGAGGATATTCCCTCAGAGGCCCAGGCCTCTGTTCTTAACGCTACCTTGCTAACGCGGGGAATGGCGAATAGTTTGAAAGAAAAAGAAAAAAGAAATATATATATATATATATATATATATATATATATATATATATATATATTATAGAATATATGTGTGTGTGTGTGTGTGTGTGTTACCGTACACTGAAACATCTTCGGAGAGACTGTATCATCCTCCTTTGACGAAGAACTCATTTCCACAGGAGCCTCCCTGCAAAAGTAGTCCTAGAGTAACACCAGTGCCCAAGGCTGCGGTAGTTCCAGCAGCAAGGAAATGTGGACTTCTTTAGAGCGAGAGGTTCTTGGACGAGACTGTACTCCTAACGATACAGCCTGGCCAAAGGTGGCTTTTCAGTCGTGGTGGACAATCTTGCAGGCGGAACCCTGTAACCCACACACACACACACACACACACACACACACACACACACACACACAATAGAAGTCACTAACATCGTCAGCGGATAGAAAAGAACACAGTCTCGTCCAGGAAAGCCACGCTCCAAGGAGCCTACTATTTCCCCAGGGGCGTATCTAGGGGAAACAGCGCCTATGGCAAGCACTGAAATTGCGCCCTTGCCTTGATTGAAAATGTACATACATTGGATTTATATAAAAGTATATACAGTGTAATTATGAACTGTTGAAGAGTTAGGCCAAACTTAAATTCATATAAACTCTTAAAGACTTATTTGATCAAAATTGTAACGTAAAAGCGGTAATGCAACTGATAGTAGCAAAACATTACTGTAGTTTAAAAGTAGGCGAGTTTCTTTTTTATCTCTCAAAACCAAACCATCAAAAATGTCAATCGGGTAGTATGTGTCAAAAAAACAAACCTGTTGAGTGACCTTCAAGTGTCACCCAGGGCACCTGTCATACCCTAGATACACCACTGCATGATTTCCCTGAGCCTCGTCGGAGCGCTTGGGTCGGTATATTTCACCATGAATATCTCGCCCGGGGACGTGGTTAACGAAATCATTAATGGGATACCAGACTCTACATCTTCCATGTTATTGCTTTAATGAGCAACACAGACTACTAAATCACTTCTAAGAAAGACGAAAAACAAAGGTTTCATATTCCTCCACTACCAGTAAATGGTAGCCTAGGAATGGAAACATTTGTCCCTCGCTTGGTTTTTTCCCAACTGACTCAAATATTAGCAGATTTTGACACATGCCAGCGAGACTGTCATGATACGAACGGTTATACTAACTTAAATGTATATATGTGGATTTCTGTACATCTATATGATATTTTCGAGCCTTAAGACAGTTCCAATATACCACAATCATCAAGACACAGAAATGAATAAACAAGCTTTATGGTACCAGTTCAAACCGTAACGAGCATTGCAGTTTTAAACTCAGACAGACATTGTACATTCCACAGACAGTAGCACATCATCGTTATCATGAAACGCCAAAATCAACGTCTCGGCAACAATTTGTCCATGTCACATCCCAGGCAGGCACCGTACGATATCCTCCCACACTGCACCTAACCAGTATACCTCGGAGTATACGTTTCGTCAGTGTTATTTATCGTCGCTTGGTGAGCAAGGTTCTGTGAAACGAAAAGCTAGGATAGGATTTTTTTTGTATCGACTCAGGTTGTTGATTATAGAGTTGTTTGGCTAGGGAAGGTCTACTGCTGCTGGTGCTACACTGAACTGAGTGTCGAGCATGCTGAAGTGGGAATGTATCGGGAGAAAGGGTTCGTTTCGCTTCGGTGTTGTTAAGTGCTTGTGCTCGCTAGGCTGCCAGTGATTGTTCATAGTGCTCTGTTGTGTGTGTGGTTTAAATCTATTATATTTGGTTTTGACACGGTTGATGACCAGGCAGGTAAGGCGTTTGCACACACACACACACACACACACACATTATATATATATATATATATATATATATATATATATATATATATATATATATATATATATATATATATATATATATATTTCTATGATCCACGGGGAAAATGAAACACGAAAAGTTCCCAAGTGCACTTTCTTGTAATAATCACATCATCAGGGGAGACACAAGAGAGAAATATAACAGTCAGTTGATATGCATCGAAGAGACGAAGCTAGGACGCCATTTGGTAAACATGTTTACCAAATGGCGTTCTAGCTTCGTCTCTTCGATGTATATCAACTGACTGTTATATTTCTCTCTTGTGTCTCCCCTGATGATGTGATTATTACGCGAAAGTGCACTTGGGAACTTTTCGTGTTTCATTTTCCCCGTGGACTCATAGGAATATCTTGATCCGCGCAGAATTGTGATCCTTTCCAATATATATATATATATATATATATATATATATATATATATATATATATATATATAGCTAGCATTGACATTCGAGTTAAACCGGCGTAGTTGCCATGGGAGTACTTGCTGGTGGCGTTGCTGAAGACATACACAACTTACAGTTGATAGTGCTAGCATTAGAGTTCAGCCAGGGATGTTGCTATGGGAGCACGCCCACCGGCGTTGCCATGGGAGGAGTTCAACTAGATGGCGTTGGAAGTTTTGACTGTGGCGCTGTCCCGGAGGCCCAGAGCAGCTGGTGGGGAGCCGGCCTTACCTGCGGTCTCCTTTCTTCTATCAGGGTGGGAGCTTGGCTATATAGTCTATATGATAATATAATCTCACTTAATGGCGGGGTTGTCTCTATATATCTGGGCTCTTAACCGCGCGATATATATCGAGGAAGCCATAAGATACCATAGGCATCTCTCCTTCCTTAGAGGGGAAATGTAATTTATTTAATTGGTTCCTTTTCTCGTTATATTCTTAGCCGGGTAATGGGCCGACTACGTGATAGCTCCTCGTGGGGAGAAAGGAAGTGATATGCCTGAGCTTGACACTGTCACTGATAAGCTGAAACGTGATGCTGACATGCTTAGCGCTGCTGATTCGAAGCTTGACACGGATCAGACATTGATTAAACTCAAGCTTGACGCTGGTTTATCTTTGGCTGAACACTGATAAGTGTAAGCTTGACGTGAATAACCTCAAGCTTGAAACTGATGATTTTGGACTTAACGCTCATAAACTTAACGTGAATGATCTTAAGCTTAACACTGATCATTTCAAGCTTAAGGCCGATAATCTTCAGCTTAGCACTTCTATACGGCACTGTCAGAGTCGTCGTGGAAATCCTCTTGTGTGTGTGTGTGTGTGTGTGTGTGTGTGTGTGTGTGTGTGTGTGTACGTACATGCCACAGTATTTGTTTGTCCCCAAGAGTACAAATTACGATTGTTTACCCCACCTTGTTAACAACTTGAGGTAAATATTAGCACAGAGAGCAGTGTTTGGGGGGGTGTTCACACACACACACACACACACACACACACACACACACACACACACACCATGTTTACCACGCTCGGCTCTTGCATAGTCACACCATGATGGCTTCACCAGTATTACTACCATGGGAAACTATATAGATCAGGTCATATATCTTATATTTTTTTGTGGGCGTAAATTCCCGTTAGCTCTTGATCGTGGGTTCGCATCTCCTGAACATTTCGCGCCTTTCATACGATTCTGTATTTCGGCATCCGTATGTTGTCAGTATTGCCCAATGTTACCGCGCAGAGTATTGCGTTCAACTCAACTGTTTCCGCTGTAAATCTGTGGCATGTTGTAACCTCTGGTCGTTATGATCTGTACATCATCAGACTGGTTTAGAAATTTGAAGAGTGTAAACAAGTCACCCCTTACTTCTCCTTCTTCCGTGATGGGTAGTTCTTTGGCTTCTAACCTTCACTGTAACTCGCCTCTATTAATTCTATTGTAATCTCATTAAAAAGCTTTTCACGCTAGAGTGTGCATTTCCCTGCTGCTGGAAGTAACGCAACCTTGGGTGGCAGGAGCCTTTAAACAGGTCCTGGGGTAATCATATATATATATATATATATATATATATATATATATATATATATATATATATATATATATATATATATATATATGTTTATTTATTCAATTATGCATAATCGCTGTTTCCCGCGTCAGCGAGGTAGCGCTAGGAAACATGAAGAAATGCCCCATCCACTCATATATATATATATATATATATATATATATATATATATATATATATATATATGTTTGAGGGAATAGTGGTTCCAACAATGTTGTATGGTTGCGAGGCGTGGGCTATGGATAGAGATGTGCGCAGGAGGATGGATGTGCTGGAAATGAGATGTTTGAGGACAATGTGTGGTGTGAGGTGGTTTGATCGAGTAAGTAACGTAAGGGTAAGAGAGATGTGTGGAAATAAAAAGAGCGTGGTTGAGAGAGCAGAAGAGGGTGTTTTGAAATGGTTTGGGCACATGGAGAGAATGAGTGAGGAGAGATTGACCAAGAGGATATATGTGTCGGAGGTGGAGGGAACGAGGAGAAGAGGGAGACCAAATTGGAGGTGGAAAGATGGAGTGAAAAAGATTTTGTGTGATCGGGGCCTGAACATGCAGGAGGGTGAAAGGAGGGCAAGGAATAGAGTGAATTGGAGTCATGTGGTATACAGGGGTTGACGTGCTGTCAGTGGATTGAATCAAGGCATGTGAAGCGTCTGGGGTAAACCATGGAAAGCTGTGTAGGTATGTATATTTGCGTGTGTGGACGTGTGTATGTACATGTGTATGGGGGGGGGGGGTTGGGCCATTTCTTTCGTCTGTTTCCTTGCGCTACCTCGCAAACGCGGGAGACAGCGACAAAGTATAAAAAAAAAAAAAAAAAAAAAAAAAATATATATATATATATATATATATATATATATATATATATATATATATATATATATAAACACCTACATGCGCACATATACATACGTATACATACATATATGCAGACATTACATACATACACATGTACATACTCATACTTGCTAGCCTTCATCCATTTCTGTCTTTCCCCCGCCCCACAGGAAAACAGCATCGCTATCCCATGATTCAGCAAGGTAGCGCCAGGAATACAGACAAAAAAGGCCACATTCGTTCACACTCAGTCTCTAGATGTCATGTGTAATGCACCGAAACCACAGCTTCCTATCCACATCCAGGCCCCACAGACCTTTCCATGGTTTACCCCAGACGCTTCGCATGCCCTGGTTCAGTCAATTGACAGCATGTCGACCCCGGTATACCACATTGCTCCCACTCACTCTGTTCCTTGCATGCCTGTAACCCTCTAGTATGTTCAGGCCCCGATCGCTCAAAATCTTTTTCACTCCAGCCTTCCATCTCCAATTTATTCTCCCGCTTCTCCTTGTTCCTTCCACCTCTGACATATATATCTTCTTTGTCAATCTGTACTAACTTATTCTCTCCATATGTCAAAACCATTTCAACGCACCCTCCTGTGCTGTCTCAACCACACTCTTTTTATTTCCATACATCTCTCTTAACCTTACATTACTTACTCGACCAAACCACCTCACACCTCATATTATCCTCAAACATTTCATTTCCAACACATCCACCCTCCTCCGTACAACCCTATCTATAGCCCACGCCTCGCAATCATATAACACTGTTGAAACTACTATTCCTTCAAACATACCCATTTTTGCTCTCCGAGATAACGTTCTCTCCTTCCACACATTCTTCATCGCTCCCAGAACCTTCGCCCCCTCCCCCACCCTGTGACTCGACCATGGTTAAGGCCAATGCACTCGACCCTGGTGACCTGTGAAGGTTCACTCGAGGACTGCACAGCGTCCTTACCGCTTCCTCTGAGACCACAACTCCAGCATTCCAGGTTGCTGGTGCCTGGGTTGGACTCGCCCCTCATGAGTCTTCTCGCCCCATCAGGTTCAGTAGTCTTTCTTCTTCGTCAGCCACATTCCGCCCTTTATCGTCCTAGGATCTCCCTTCCTCCATCTAGCTACCGGTCTTGGGGACAGATTTCCTTCCATTATCCCCAGCCAGTGACGCTGTCTGTATGGCTTTTGGTCGCGTTGAGTTTTAATTAAACTCGCGTGACGACGGGGAGCCAGACGGTCGTCGGAGAGGCTAAAAAAAGAAGACAGCGCTATGCATTTGAATAAAACGAGACGATAATTCCACTTGTTTCAAAGGGGAAAATGAACCGTGTTAACTCCTGTTGCTGCGGCGCTCGTCCTCTGGGGATGTCCTTGTTGTCTTCTCATCTTGTCTCGGGGTTATTTGTTGACCTGCTGCTGACGACATGGCCATGACCAGCACGTGTGGACCTTGTGTCTTGGTATATTGATAATGCTCTAGTGTTATGGTGTCACGACGGGCCCCAGCTCGGGAGACTGACACCTCGCCGCACACACACACTCTGGAGTTGGTCTACCAGACGCTTCGTCACCGTCCACACAGAGACCATACCGGGGCAGGTGGTAAACACTTCTACACACAGTCTGGAGGGACAGCTAACGCAGAGGACGCCTGTGGTCTGCAGGTCCTTCTTGCTCGTCAGAATGAGTGAAGGCAATGCTGACTGAACATGGGAGACTTTATGTTGGTATTTATGACCTAACTTTTTTGTTTTCCTATCTTCTCCATTTGCCAACGGAAACATTCTGTCCGTCTCACCTGGCTCCGGGCTTGCTTACGTTTGACTCTTGTTTATGTGCTTGAGTATTTCCTGGCCTGCAGGTGGCGGGTGTCACCTGTGTCTGGGGGTGGTGTCAGGTGGGGCTCGTGCCAGGCTCACACCTACCCCGGACCTCGACGTAAAATTAGCCTGGCGGGAGCGGTGAAATCCTTGACGCCTGGCTGACGTTGTCGCCATATTGCTCTCAGTTGGTTGGTACTCGAAATTTTTGACCCAGTTATCAACAAGGCTCCACCGGTATGGAGGCTGTACAGCTCTCTCTCTACTCGTTGTGATTCTTCGTCAGTGTTGCTTTCATACAAACATCGGAAAGAGATTTGCGTTGCTTTGTATTTCGGGTTAACGTGAAATTATACCATTGTATGTGTTTTTGAGGAAGACTGAGGCATGTTATGAGCAAGTCACGCAAGACAGGAGGGAGGAGGACAGATTACAAGAGCTGTTGAAGGTTGAGCTGTACTCAGCTGCGTGTGGATTCCTCCATCAGAGGAGGCAAGGTCAGAAAACACTTAAACTGGAGGACTCCAGGTTGGTTTTCGCCGTCATTTGTGACGATTGCCGAGTCCACTTTGCTTTCTTCACTCGTGTGTGATGTTTGAGGAGCGAGTGTCTTCATGCGAGAGAGAGGGAGGAGGGGATGAGAGAAATGAGATGAGGAAATGCAAGGCAGAAGGCGGGAGTCTCCGGTCTGGGGTTTACAGACTTGCTTGAGATCTACACTCGAGGTCAACAGCTGGGATTTTGAGCTGATAGTTACCAGCTGGGGTCATCATCCAGGGTCATCATCAGGGGTCACCAGCTGGGGTCACCATCCAGGGTCATCATCAGGGGTCACCATCCAGGGTCATCATCAGGGGGGTCACCATCCGGGATCATCATCAGGGGTTAGTAGAAAACTTTATTTATATCATTAACATCAAAACGAAAGAAGTTTCAGACCAGAGTCACTTATTATGGCGTCATTATGGAGCTAACGTAACATTACGAGTTTCAGATCATGTGTGTGTGTGTGTGTGTGTAAGTGTGTGTGTGTGTGTGTGATCAGGCCGGTCCAGAACTCAGGACATATTTACGACTCAATATTCTTCTTTCCGTTCGTCTGTTTCCTCATGATCTTGTCTTTTTTGTTTTCTTTCTTTTAATATCGCATGTTTACCTTCCAACGTCTTCGTAAATCTCAACAAGGGAGAACCATCTTATTTGCAGGAGCTGAGTTGCCATTGGTTCGTGTGTCAGGGATCGTGAGGCGGTATCATTATACAAGTGACCCCCTGGGACTCGCTCACTCTCTGATAACGAAGCTTACGCGTACCCGGATGTTTTCTCGAGGACGATATATTTATCATTTACGAAACCAGTCACGATTATGAAGAAATATGTACGAATTCTTCTTTTCTGTCTGAATTGGAGAAATGAGCTTCGCGTGAACCGACATACAGACAGACAGACCCTCTTTGCGTTGTATTTTCGTGCACACGAAGCGACGGATGTGTTCACACAGTTGGTCTCGGGCTCATACGGGTGTATTACTGATGAATTTTCACCTCTCCTGCAGGAATAGATTGACTGGAAAAGCCGAATATTTTTTTTTTTTCTCCCTGAGAAATGTAAAGCCTTTGTGAGCATTATTATGAGGACTGTGTAGTGGGGAGACAGTACTTAAGGATGACCCAGACTCTGTTAAAGACAGTGTGATACGTGTGGTAACCTCCCTCACAGACGACCAAGATATGATACCATCGAAGTTGGATTGAATGACATTGTTCGTGAAGTAGATTCCCTTTATCGATGACGGTGTGGTCTTTTAGTTTTTCATTTATATAATGCATTTCATTTATTCTATTATATATATATATATATATATATATATATATATATATATATATATATATATATATATATATATATATATATATATATATATTTGTGTGTGGATTCGTAAAGGTGGTTTGGTATTGCAGGCTTGGTAATGGGTCTGAAGGGTCTCGTGTTGAAGGTTGTCTCGTGTTGGAGGGTCTCGTGTTGAAGGGTGTCTCGTGTTGCTCCACCTCGCCAGTATCGAAGGTCTCGTGAGGTTCAGGTCTACAGCATGATAACGTAAGGCTGGGAGGCATGAACTGAAGGTCTGGATTTTAGAATCCTTTTTAGGGTTGAGATCTGAAAGTCTGTTGGGGGTTTCAAGGCCTAACATGAGATTCTAGTGATTTAAGGTCTTAGATCTGAGGGTTCGGGGTCATACATGTCTTATTTCATTGTCTGGGTAGGGAGACATACAAGTGTAAGATTCTGTAGTGTGATGGAATAAGTCTATAGTGTGGTGGAGTGAGGTGTGGACATGTGACAGTGTGGTGGAGTGAGGTGTGGACATGACAGTGTGGTGGAGTGAGGTGTGGACATGTGACAGTGTGGTGGAGTGAGGTGTGGACATGTGACAGTGTGGTGGAGTGAGGTGTGGACATGTGACAGTGTGGTGGAGTGAGGTGTGGACATGTGACAGTGAGGTGGAGTGAGGTGTGGACATGTGACAGTGTGGTGGAGTGAGGTGTGGACATGTGACAGTGTGGTGGAGTGAGGTGTGGACATGACAGTGTGGTGGAGTGAGGTGTGGACATGTGACAGTGTGGTGGTTCCTCGCGTTGCTCTGGGGCGAGGCGCCTCTGTATGGAAACCATTACATAGGGAGGGTGGCAGCGGGAGGCGACCCTTCACATACTTAATTAAAAATGACGAGACGGCACTATAGAATGGCCGGCTGGAATGAGCTCCGTCTTGATGATATGACTCGGCTGCTTCTCCCCCACCTTCGCTTTGACGCCCCCTCTATACCCTATTTAATTTGTTTGGCTGGTCCATCACTCCTCCGAGTTTTACCTCCATTTTACCGTCGCTTCTCCTCTTCTCTCGTTTGTCCGTCGCTGCTTTCCGGACGTTATGGTTTTAGAGCCATGGACGTAAGTGGGGTTTTTATGCCGTCTCCCGCGCCTCCTCCCCCGGCCGACAACACTTGTCGTGTGCACACAGTAGAGGGAGAGTGTCAGCGGGACGTGGACCTGCCTCTCCTCGCCTCGCGTCAACTCGTGTTCGCACCTCCTGCGCGTTCACCTGGTCGCTCCTCCACACTTGGATGCTTCTCACCTGTCGACTTTAACTTATCATCAGGAAATTATAAGTACCTATGAAAGTATGCATATAATTTATCGTCAGCACTTTAAGGACAGTGATATGCTAAAGTATTAAACATTTCCTTAATATTTGTATGAATAGACTGGTGTGCGAAAAAGATGGGAATTGTCGCATCATACACACAGATGCGATGAAGTTACTAATGAAATGTAGGGGGTAACAGACACATGGGGTCCAGTGGCCTTCTCGTAGCTGTAGAATAAAAAATATATATATACCAATAGCAAATACGCGGAAGAATTTCAGTGATTTGGAGTAAAATTTTGTATGAAGAGGACGACAAGCGACACACACACACACACACACACACACACACACACACACACACACACACACACACACACAGCCGCAGAACTAATTCCTCTCCGGCTGGAGGGACAGTAAGCCATAACATCTTGCCAATAAAATAGAAATGTTCTCTCGTGCCGCTCTCGTTAGCCAGAGTTGTCCAGACTTTATCCTCCCCGGAGAAATGAGGGGAAATAACATTATAAAGTCCACTTAACCAGTCGCTTTGACGGGGATAAAAGTCAGCACCGACGCAGTGTTGGAACACTTGAAGAACCAGTCACCTGTACCATACGATACTCACACACACACACACACACACACACACACACACACACTGACGTATTTCTTGAGCACTGATGGCGGGCGGGATTTACGAGACCATCTGTAGACGTCTCAGGAATATGGTTCACCTACTGTGACTTCCATCGACGCCTGGCTGTGGTGGTAGCCGTCTGTCTCCGATTCGTGGCTAAAGTGATGAAGATACTTCGTGTCCCATGCCCGAGACACAGTCGTAGAAGGTTTAGCGAAGGGAAGTTGTATTCCTTTGGTCTGCTGAGCGTTCCTCCACAGGGCACCATGACTATTGGCATATTTCGTCCCCTTTGAGCAGGACCTTACGACCCTTGGGCATTATACCCAAAGGTCGTACCGTCGTGCTCAACGGCCATACCGTCGTCCTCAAGGGTCACACTGTCGCGTTCAGTGGTCGTACCGTCGTACTTAGGGATACTAGTACTGTCCTCCTGAAGGAGTTAAAGCCTCCACGATCCTCCCTGGCTTTCCCTGCCGGTGTTACGTGTGTCCGCACCGTGAAGACAATGAGATGATGTACGTCGCGACTATTTTCCAGGCTGTTTATGAAAGGGGAATTTGTCGTCTCTTCTCCCGCCAAGATGTAAGCTGTTCAGTTAGTATACAGGTGGTGAGTCAGGGATACAAACAGAGGGAAGAATGTTATCATCCTTGTATCAGGACCAGATTTCACTTTTCTCGTATCGTTTGTTAGAGATTTTTCATTGTTGTCCGTCTTATTCTTTGTGTCAGGAGCCCGTGTCTGTGAGGGAGGAACCAGGGACCTCTAACCTGTGGTTGTGGGAGAGGAATCAGTAACGTGTCGTCCATGGCTATGGGGGGAGGAGCAATCTGGGTCGCCTAGCCTGTGGCTGTGAAGGAGGTACCAGGGACTTCTGGCCCATGGCTGTGATGGAGGAACCAAGGACGTCTGGCCCGTGGCTGTAAGGGAGGAACCAGGGTCGCCTGGCCTGTGGCTGTGAAGGAGGTACCAGGATCGTCTGGCCCATGGCTGTGATGGAGGAACCAGGGACGTCTGGCTCGTGGCTGTAAGGGAGGAACCAGGGTCGCCTGGCCTGTGGCTGTGAAGGAGGTACCAGGATCGTCTGGCCCGTAGCTGTGATGGAGGAACCAGGGACGTCTGGCCCGTGGCTGTGATGGAGGAACCAGGGACGTCTGGCCCGTGGCTGTGATGGAGGAACCAGGGACGTCTGGCTCGTGGCTGTGATGGAGGAACCAGGAACGTCTGGCTCGTGGCTGTGAGGGAGGAACCAGAGACGTCTGGCCCATGGCTGTGATGGAGGGACCAGGGACGTCTGGCTCGTGGCTGTAAGGGAGGAACCAGGGTCGCCTGGCCTGTGGCTGTGAAGGAGGTACCAGGATCGTCTGACCCATGGCTGTGATGGAGGAACCAGGGACGTCTGGCCCGTGGCTGTGATGGAGGAACCAGGGACGTCTGGCCCGTGGCTGTAAGGGAGGAACCAGGGTCGCCTGGCCTGTGGCTGTGAAGGAGGTACCAGGGACTTCTGGCCCATGGCTGTGATGGAGGAACCAGGGACGTCTGGCCCGTGGCTGTGATGGAGGAACCAGGGACGTCTGGCCCGTGGCTGTAAGGGAGGAACCAGGGACGTCTGGCCCGTGGCTGTGATGGAGGAACCAGGGACGTCTGGCCCGTGGCTGTAAGGGAGGAACCAGGGTCGCCTGGCCTGTGGCTGTGAAGGAGGTACCAGGGACTTCTGGCCCATGGCTGTGATGGAGGAACCAGGGACGTCTGGCCCGTGGCTGTGATGGAGGAACCAGGGACGTCTGGCCCGTGGCTGTAAGGGAGGAACCAGGGTCGCCTGGCCTGTGGCTGTGAAGGAGGTACCAGGGACTTCTGGCCCATGGCTGTGAGGGAGGAACCAGGGTCGCCTGGCCTGTGGCTGTGAAGGAGGTACCAGGGACTTCTGGCCCATGGCTGTGATGGAGGAACCAGGGACGTCTGGCCCGTGGCTGTGATGGAGGAACCAGGGACGTCTGGCCCGTGGCTGTGATGGAGGAACCAGGGACGTCTGGCCCGTGGCTGTGATGGAGGAACCAGGGACGTCTGGCCCGTGGCTGTAAGGGAGGAACCAGGGACGTCTGGCCCGTGGCTGTAAGGGAGGAACCAGGGTCGCCTGGCCTGTGGCTGTGAAGGAGGTACCAGGGACTTCTGGCCCATGGCTGTGAGGGAGGAACCAGGGTCGCCTGGCCTGTGGCTGTGAAGGAGGTACCAGGGACTTCTGGCCCATGGCTGTGATGGAGGAACCAGGGACGTCTGGCCCGTGGCTGTGATGGAGGAACCAGGGACGTCTGGCCCGTGGCTGTGATGGAGGAACCAGGGACGTCTGGCCCGTGGCTGTGATGGAGGAACCAGGGACGTCTGGCCCGTGGCTGTGATGGAGGAACCAGGGACGTCTGGCCCGTGGCTGTAAGGGAGGAACCAGGGTCGCCTGGCCTGTGGCTGTGAAGGAGGTACCAGGGACTTCTGGCCCATGGCTGTGATGGAGGAACCAGGGACGTCTGGCCCGTGGCTGTAAGGGAGGAACCAGGGTCGCCTGGCCTGTGGCTGTGAAGGAGGTACCAGGGACTTCTGGCCCATGGCTGTGATGGAGGAACCAGGGACGTCTGGCCCGTGGCTGTAAGGGAGGAACCAGGGTCGCCTGGCCTGTGGCTGTGAAGGAGGTACCAGGGACTTCTGGCCCATGGCTGTGAGGGAGGAACCAGGGTCGCCTGGCCTGTGGCTGTGAAGGAGGTACCAGGGACTTCTGGCCCATGGCTGTGAGGGAGGAACCAGGGTCGCCTGGCCTGTGGCTGTGAAGGAGGTACCAGGGACTTCTGGCCCATGGCTGTGATGGAGGAACCAGGGACGTCTGGCCCGTGGCTGTGATGGAGGAACCAGGGACGTCTGGCCCGTGGCTGTGATGGAGGAACCAGGGACGTCTGGCCCGTGGCTGTAAGGGAGGAACCAGGGTCGCCTGGCCTGTGGCTGTGAAGGAGGTACCAGGGACTTCTGGCCCATGGCTGTGATGGAGGAACCAGGGACGTCTGGCCCGTGGCTGTAAGGGAGGAACCAGGGTCGCCTGGCCTGTGGCTGTGAAGGAGGTACCAGGGACTTCTGGCCCATGGCTGTGAGGGAGGAACCAGGGTCGCCTGGCCTGTGGCTGTGAAGGAGGTACCAGGGACTTCTGGCCCATGGCTGTGAGGGAGGAACCAGGGTCGCCTGGCCTGTGGCTGTGAAGGAGGTACCAGGGACTTCTGGCCCATGGCTGTGATGGAGGAACCAGGGACGTCTGGCCCGTGGCTGTAAGGGAGGAACCAGGGTCGCCTGGCCTGTGGCTGTGAAGGAGGTACCAGGGACTTCTGGCCCATGGCTGTGATGGAGGAACCAGGGACGTCTGGCCCGTGGCTGTGATGGAGGAACCAGGGACGTCTGGCCCGTGGCTGTAAGGGAGGAACCAGGGTCGCCTGGCCTGTGGCTGTGAAGGAGGTACCAGGGACTTCTGGCCCATGGCTGTGAGGGAGGAACCAGGGTCGCCTGGCCTGTGGCTGTGAAGGAGGTACCAGGGACTTCTGGCCCATGGCTGTGATGGAGGAACCAGGGACGTCTGGCCCGTGGCTGTAAGGGAGGAACCAGGGTCGCCTGGCCTGTGGCTGTGAAGGAGGTACCAGGGACTTCTGGCCCATGGCTGTGATGGAGGAACCAGGGACGTCTGGCCCGTGGCTGTGATGGAGGAACCAGGGACGTCTGGCCCGTGGCTGTAAGGGAGGAACCAGGGACGTCTGGCCCGTGGCTGTGATGGAGGAACCAGGGACGTCTGGCCCGTGGCTGTGATGGAGGAACCAGGGACGTCTGGCCCGTGGCTGTGATGGAGGAACCAGGGACGTCTGGCCCGTGGCTGTGATGGAGGAACCAGGGACGTCTGGCCCGTGGCTGTAAGGGAGGAACCAGGGTCGCCTGGCCTGTGGCTGTGAAGGAGGTACCAGGGACTTCTGGCCCATGGCTGTGAGGGAGGAACCAGGGTCGCCTGGCCTGTGGCTGTGAAGGAGGTACCAGGGACTTCTGGCCCATGGCTGTGATGGAGGAACCAGGGACGTCTGGCCCGTGGCTGTGATGGAGGAACCAGGGACGTCTGGCCCGTGGCTGTGATGGAGGAACCAGGGACGTCTGGCCCGTGGCTGTAAGGGAGGAACCAGGGTCGCCTGGCCTGTGGCTGTGAAGGAGGTACCAGGGACTTCTGGCCCATGGCTGTGATGGAGGAACCAGGGACGTCTGGCCCGTGGCTGTGATGGAGGAACCAGGGACGTCTGGCCCGTGGCTGTAAGGGAGGAACCAGGGTCGCCTGGCCTGTGGCTGTGAAGGAGGTACCAGTTCCAGTGTATCATTATCTACCCTTCCACATTACTATTTACCCTCCTTATATTACTTAGTCTTCTCTCGTATTCCTTATTCCTGTACCGCTTCTATTTATTTTGAGTTCCACGTTACGAGCTGTATCGCTTGCCCAGCGTGGCCGACACCAAGGTTACCACCTCTTGGTTCATTCCTCGTCTGATATCATACCTAGGTTTGCTAAAGCTGCGTTTGATCTGAACTAAGCTTTTGGGTCGGGTCAACGACCTGATCTAAGCTTATGGGTCGGGTCATCGACCTGACCTAAGCTTATGGGTCGGTTCAGCGACCTGACCGAAGCTTATGGGTCGGGTCATCGACCTGACCGAAGCTTATGGGTCGAATCGACCACATCAAATTGCGTATCTTGTACACTTATTTCACATCGGTTAAGGAGCTGTTTGGCATAAGATCCTCAAATCTAGTTTGGATTTCGCGTGGGTTATGACCCATACAAAAGAAAACATGGTTTTAACTTGGAATTTTACTTGTCGTTCTTAATTTGCAGAATATTCCTTTTATTCCTTATGCTTCCCCCGATACTCCTCCTCACTAGTTACGTGTCCTCGTACTATCTGTTCTACCCTCACGCTGGCTACGGTGGAGTAGCCTGGTATCATACCTACAATGGAGTGGCCCGTGTCGTAGCCAGTCCCACCAGCGGGAGGTGTGGAGACTGATACATAACAGACGACATGGTCCCCAAGTGTGTTGTGAAGACCTAAATGTGTCACCAGCACACGCCAGGGGAGGACAGAGGATCCACCCATCCTCAGGCCGGTGTGTTGAACCCACCATGCCAGTCCAGGGCTCCTACGCGGGAGTGGCTCGCGAGCCGCCGCCTGCTAGGCGTCCCACACAGGGTAGGGCACAGGTGCGAGGAGGAGAGGCTTCTCACGCGCTCATGGCAACGGCCAATTCCGGTAGCATCGCGGGAGGAAGAACAGTGTCCTCATAAATCATCATCTCCGCCTGGCTGCCTCTTCCCTCCTGCTTTCCCCCCCTAAATCTTGACTAATTTGCATACGAGATGGTGAGGGGGTTTATCATAATAACCGACGTGGGAACCTGCAGAAGGCGCAGACGGAGAGGGAAGGAGGAGGCAAGTGTTCCCCGGTCGTGAATGACGCGCGAACAACGTGCATGATAATTTATGTTCCTCATTACTATAGTGAGGTACGATCAGGTGTACACACACACACACACACACACACACACACACACACACACACACGAACACCGAACTCTCCAACTTCCTGAACATTTATTCTGAGAATTAAGCATCAGACGTGGGAAATTATACGCGTTCGTCTCTATGAATAATTTTCGTGGACACGACAGCAGATCTGCAAGTCATGGGACGTGGCCTCTGTGGCCCACAGACATTTGCATTCGTGAGTAAAGAGAGATGTTTTCTATTTTTTGCTCGTCTGTGTGTGCGATCTCGGTGTCCATCTGCAGTCTGTGTTTAATGGCCCCATGTCACAGTCTGTGACATGGGGCCTGTCACACAACCATATGTTGCGGGGAGGGGGGGGGGGAGGTTGAACTCTGGCCTGGCGACCAGTCGTGGTCTGTGACCATCCATGTTGACCCGACCTCCAGGTATGTACCTACCTCTCCTCCCTTCCTCCCTTCCTCCCGCGTCAAGAGAAACTTTGTTGCCAGGTTTTCCTCGGAGGCTCACTGGGGCGTCTTGGTCATTTTTCTCAGACGCCCGTCATCGCAGCGTGTCATAAACCGGGGTGTGAGGGAATTCTTACTGGTCGTGGAAAATGCGAGGTACAGCAGTTTAGAATATTCAGAAAGATTTTTAGAACACTGTTATATCAATATTAACAAAGTATAGTGCATCTTGGGAGATAGTTTATATATAGTTCCCACAATACACCGCTCGAATTACAGGTCTGAACTTATATATAGTTCCCACAATGCACCGCTCGAATTACAGGTCTGAGTTTATATATTTATATCGTGTTGATAACATAAGATTTGTCACCCAGTAATGTTACATGTGTCACATAGAATATCAGTCACACTTCATCATCGACACTTGTCAGGTTCGACTCTCTCTCTCTCTCTCTCTCTCTCTCTCTCTCTCTATCTCTATCTATCTATCTATCTATCTATCTATCTATCTATCTATCTATCTATCCCTCTGCTCACCCTGATACTCCACTTACAACGTCACAGCAGATGATATCCGCCCAACTACACAAGCACAGCTGTGTGCCCCACGCGCGCCTCTCCCCACACACACACGCAGCTGATAACCACCATCACAACCTTGGGAGCTGCTGGAAAGAGATGTCTCCACCACCGGGGAGTCGGTCCCACCTGCCAGTTTATTCCAGCTAGAATCAGCGGGAGGTGGTGACTTGGGTGTTGCCACACCATCGCTTTACATACAACTGCCTGAAGTGTGAAAACGTCTCATGTGCTCCGCCAGAGCTGTGTTGGTTGGCGGTAACCCATCTCCTTGAGTAAAAGGTTCTTCGTGAACAGCAGCCATCACACAGCAGCCAGATTGTCTCGGCTACATAAAGCTGACAAACGAACTCCCAAATACTTCTTATATAGTCTTCGGGTAAAGTGCTGACTGTGGCATCCACTACGCGGCTCACTGCATCCATTAACCTCCTCCAGGACCACTTGTTCCCCTCCGCCAACACCATGGCCACGGGTGCCACTCCCTGGGCCGACGTATTCCCCCCCACTGCTGCCCTGAATGGGTTCCCTAGCGTGATTACTCCGCCATTCATCATCATGTGTCGGTGATAAAGGCAGTGTCGTTATCAAGCTGTGGCAGCCGCCAGTGTGCCATACCAAGACGCGTGTTAGGGGGATCATAATGTTCACTATGAGGCCTGATTAGGCAGCATATATCTTCGTCCAGAATGAGCTCGATGTCAACCCCTTCGTGTGTGCTGCTCGGTTCTTCATCTTTTTTGGTTACCGTCCCACACTCTGGAGGGAACCAGCGACCTGGGTGTGTCATTTTGGTGAGGGGTGCATCTTGAAGCGTGTCCCAGCGAAGTATTTTACAAGGTTGCTTGTCATTTCGCCGTTTGATATGAACTCCTGGAACCTGGAGTGGGTTCCTTCCTGTGCTGCAGTATCCCTAGCTCGACCCTGTCTGGTCTTTTGCTCTGGAGGTAACAGGTAAGTCATGGTCTTTAAGCACCGTGTGCAGTGACTTTTGGTGACCTTTTTTTTCCCCGCTGTGGCTGCTGGATTAGGCTGTCTGATAACTTGGGTGAACTGCTGACTACAATTATTTGGACATTTACCCTCCTGTCTACATGTTAAGGCTTTATCAACTCCTCTGCTGTCGATAGAGCCGTCGTGGTGAACTACGCTTGCCCTGAACAGTGCCATCAGCTTCAGTTTGTCCACCTGTGACAATAAGAACACCATTAGCAGCAGTGATCTCGCCACACCAGAGAATTCAAACGTGCCAACACCTTCTTCCATGGTCAATCCTGGACGGGATTTGTTGTCCTACCGAACAGTGACGTATTTTCTCTCAGTCCGTTTAGATGCCAGCTTCTCTCTTGTTGTCCATGACTTCAGCTTGATAGTTTTCATGTTGCCTCATGATTTAATATCCCCATGAACTTTGTCGTCATGGAATTTTGGTATGCCTTCGGTAACACGAAGTCCTTCTCCCGGGTGACATCATCCCTGACGCTGTCTGACGTCACTGCTTTCATGACGTTGTTCATTAAGATCCTCGCCGTCGTGCCTGAAGGGACTGATGGGCAGGTGGTGACAACTCCCGCCCGAAGCTTCACAGGTTCTTCATGTCTGGGCGAGCAGTGATGGTAGAGATAATTCGTGATGTACATGACTGGCTCCTGAGGACAACCCGTCCAACCATCTGCTCCGCTTCATCGGACCAGCGCGCTCTCCCTCTGGCGCGGTCAGGAAAGAAACAAAAGTATCGCTCAAGGCTTCTGCGTTATTCCCTTAAACCCGCCCAAGACCTTAGCTCCTGTGTTGATCCGTTCTGGTGAATGGTCAACGCCCAATCTGCTGAAAGGATTCTGGTTTTGGATATACAGAAATTTCTTGTGGGATCTCCATCCCTCGCTCTGGATTCGTCTCCCGCCATGCACACTGTGAGGAATTTTGTTAAGGTGTTCATCGGCTCCGACTAAAGATGTAAGGACTTCGATGTTCGATCGAGGCTAGACGAAGCAGCCAGTCACCACCACCACCACCCACCCTACGTGGTCCTTACGAGGTGCAGCAGAACAAGGACTTTGTCCCTCCGTACGTTATGATTGTCCTGTATGTGAGTGAGGTATTGTCTTCCTCCCTCCCTGCGCATGAGCAGTCGTGAATGAGGCTGAGTTGCTTTCCGCGAGGATCTGTGTTGCTTCCGAGGGAGGCATCCGTCGTTGCCTTGGCCACCACCATGCAGGATTCGACAGGCGTGCTGCCTGGGGTCAGGTCTGCTGGGAATGGTCTCCACTGTAACCTAAAGTCTCTGGGTCATATGTGCTCTGCTCTCCCTTGCTCTGCTGCGTGTTGTGCCATCACTCGTAAATATCATTGTCGAATTATCAGATTAGTAACTTTGGTTCGATTTATAAAACACCCACACCAAACATGTATAAAATAAGATATATACAATACATGTGGGTATATGAAGATGTATATATGGCAGTCTGCAACAGACATATATATATATATATATATATATATATATCAAAGTACCATATCTGGCAACAGTTATTGTGTTATTTATCATGGAAAAAGCAGGTGATTTGTTAAAGTTATCGTTGGTCTTCAGAACAGTGGAATACCTTCCGTTGTTTTAGTTTTGTCTTTACAAGAAACTTGGAAAAGAAAAATGACTGTGGATGGTGTCTGCAGTGGCATGTTGCAGTGGTACAGCTCTCTCGATACTGGCCTGGTGTCTCTGTTTTAGTCCCCCCAGAAGCACACAGGTCTTTACTGATACCAGTAAGGTATAGATGATGTCCTGAATCTGGGGAAATGACTCTTCATATATATGATATCCTAGTATGAGTTACAGAAGAGGTTATAAAGATCATAGATTCATACGGTAATGTTGCTGGTATGATAAGCATTCTTGTTATCATCGTATCTTCGTTGTCTCGATCATCCTGAACGTTCTGATGTGGTACGCCAGGTGTTGTGTGAGAGCAATCACTCTCTCATCATTCTGAGGTCGTACGTGAGGTGATGTGTACGAGGAATGACCGCTTCATCGTGTCGGGCGCAAATTGGCGACCAAGTATTTCTCGTCGGAGAGGTATCTGGGATCCTATAGACATGTTGCCATAAATTTCACGAGTTGGCAAAACGAGTTTGGATCCCAACCTGGTCTTCCCTGGACCAAAGTTTACGCAATAGGAGGAGGAAACTACAAAGAGAAAAAGTTTTATTTACTTCCTAAAACAAAACAAAAAAGCTTCATCGTAATTAGGGACTTAAGAGAGTTGGATCGCAAGCGTACACAGCGCATGCAATGGGTGTTCGGAGCGTGTGTTCGAACAGCGACTTGAGCGAAGCAGGTGCGGGAAGGTGTTTCACAGTGGAGTACTGACCTTAGGGGATAGATCCCTAGCGATTCCCGCTAACTTATATTCCATATCCTCACATGAGTGTGATCTAACAGGAGGTGAGGCACAATTGTTTCTCCACGATGTCGTCTGCCAGCAGTTGAGCTACCTCCCTCTGATAGGGTCAACTACTGCTGGAAGTATTGGAAGACATTCAACACGTATGTCGTTGTACAAACAAGATCCTGGAATGATCTACACATGAGTGACTGATTGAATTACAATCGTTACAGCCAGACTGCGTAGCAGCAGTATATTCCGTTGGCTTAAGGCATACGAATACTATTCAAATATCAGAGAATCTACAGATATTACAGCAGTAATGACCTGTGATGATGATGATGATGAGGATACATACACTGTGAGAGGATCTCTTCTCAAATGGAGTTTGTAGGAAAAGATTTCGCTTAAGACCGTACAGACTAGGGGGTCTGATCATGCACTTGATAGGTGAATTAGACTGAAGTACGTATATTAGAAGACTTTATCTCTCTAAAGAGCAAATGATTCCAAGTATTTTAAGTGTTTGTTGGTCCCTGTTTATTACAGTTCCCAGTTGATGGTAATGACCTGCTCTGTTGTGTTAAGGTGAGCCATAAGACGGGGAGAGAGGATGGTGGGCTGTGAGAATAGACGGGAAGGAGGAGGAGCAGCAGCTGAAGACTCGGGAAGGAGTGTAAACATGAAGATGTGAGAACGCGAAGGGGAGAGCATAAGAGAAATAGGAAGAGCATAGAACACGGGGAGGAAACTGAAGAGGAAGAGTAGAAAATGAGGTAAAAAAAAAACGGGACACGAAGCAAACAGGAGAGGGGAAACTGAACTCTAGGGAAACGGGAGAGAAAATCTCAACTCCTGACGGATGAAGGAAGTTTCTGATAAGTAAAAAGATTATACCAAAGGTTCTTGATCACGGCCGCCACCCGGGTAGCTCAGTAGCTGTCCCCTAGATCCACTCGTGTTCCCCCACCTTCGGCCTCTCCGGCTGCTACCCGTCAGATGTCTAATGATCGCAGTAGATGTTGTGATCCTGTTCCTCGATGAGTCAGGAACCAATATAGAACAGTTAATGAGAGCAATTAGAGTGAATTAAACACGGGCGATGGTTAGGAAACCGGAGAGGTTGGAGGAGTCACGTAATGACTCGGGCGAATGGTCGACTTAGTCGGCCTTCGCTCTTGTCTGCCCGGTGGAGGCACCTCTCTCTCTCTCTCTCTCTCTCTCTCTCTCTCTCTCTCTCTCTCTCTCTCTCTCTCTCTCTCTCTCTCTCTCTCTCTCTCTCCTACCCCGAGTGGGTGAGGGAGCCTACCGTCTCGCCTCAAGGGCGCTCCTCTGCAGTGAACGCCCAGGCTGTCTTCACTCCCCTGTCTGTCGTGTCCTGGTTGAAGGCACTGTCTCAACGTTCACCTCTGTCTCCCTTAAGTCTTGCTGAACTAAGTTTAGTCTGGGTTCGCTGTGTCTCCCTTCTCTCACCTGTTCATTTTTTCGCAAAGAACTTCTGTATCTTAATTCCATTTTCCAGTAGTTGTTGGCCAGAACTGTCACTATTTCTTCTTATATTAGTATTTGACGTGTCATTAATTTAATCATTTTTTACGTTGATATTTCACGTGTAGTGAGTAAGGAGCCCTCAGTGCCACATTAATGGCACTGTTCTGTTTGTGGTTCGATCTACCATCGTATCCCTTCGCCCGTGGCACACTCAACATAGGCCTTTTCACTGACGTATTTTGGGCTAGAGAGAGAGAGAGAGAGAGAGAGAGAGAGAGAGAGAGAGAGAGAGAGAGAGAGAGAGAGAGAGAGAGACGGAGAGGTTCTTATGCGTCGTATGTACTCGCATTCTCTGAATGTGGGAGTTGTATACCTCTGATTGACGGGGTTTACCGTGTGTCACTAATGGTGGTGGTTGTGTGATATACATAGCGGACACCTGGCCCATCGTAAGCCCTTATGTGTACAAAACTTTTCCTGCCTTCACACACACACACACACACACACACACACACACACACACACACACACACACACACACACACACACACACACAGCTATCCCTGAACTGTTGCCAGAGCCCAACATCTGGAGAATAGTTAATTAGACAAACTGTTTGTCTGCTGGCAAATATTAGAATATCAGTCAAGTGTTATAGATAAGGAAAGATTCATCAAGCTGTTCACATTCTACATTAGTCCAACACTGGCAGATACGCTAACTGTTATTCTTACTGGGGAACATATTAAGAACTTTGATGATAAATGTACGTAGGGAATATAAGCCATAAGCAAAGACAAGGAGAATTAGTTCATCCAGTTAGTCAAGGCGAGTTATTGTAGCATATACACACAGTCGAGCAAGGTAAGAATAAATTCAAAAGGATCTGAATAGATGTGGATTCAGAAAAGGGAATACGACAAGATCAAACACTTGTGACTGATCCTTCACAAGAGGGTTAGGAGATGGGGGTCGTGTGTGGGTCCTACAGAGGAAAGAGAAGTAACCAATAGAGGAATAAAGGACACCTCATCTTAGGATCACAAGTCTGGGGGGAAAATTAATGGAAATCATTAGCAAACAGGACCAGAGGTTGTCACGGTTGGAGAAATCAGAGCAACTGAGGAAGTAAATTAATGACGTGGATTATATCGTCAGATGAAAAAGAGGAACAGAGAAAGTTAGAAAGAATAGTCATCGAGTTTTTGAGTACAGATTCATAGCAGTTCAGAGGATTCACCAGGTACGTAGCCAGGGGAAAGAAGGTGTCATGACAAAGTAGCATAAAAAAAGGGGAGCAGAAGAATCTTTTTTAAATGTCACTGAGGTTTTGTTCTGGAAGAGAAAATGACCATAACAGAGCACAGGAACTATTGAAAATATTGGGCAGGGAAGCGGAGCAGGAGCAGTGTGTCTTGGGCTGATCAACAACAGACACGGAGCTTGAAGAATGATGCAGTGAGACAAGAGACCTGTGTACATTTCGACATAACTACACAGGAAAGTCATTGAATGATATGTACTGCTGGAGACGGGAAGAATTGGAGAAAATTTATGATCTTGTCAATGAAGAGTTTAGAAAAGTGCAGGGCGTACAGGATAAGTATGTGTATATACCTGTTACTAGAATGGGAGATTTCTGAGAAAGTCAGAGACCGACGACTCTACACTGAGGTGACTTATTAAGACGGTGGTGTGTGTCACCAGTGTTTGAAAGATCAGTGACGACTGAACTTGAATGAGGGTAAATCACTGGCGAATTTTGGTCTGAAAGATGGTCATGTCCCAGAAAAATAGGAAAGACTGAAAATAGAAGGGATGCTGATAAATACTACACCAAAGACTATAGAAATGCTGGATTTATAAAGTTCCTGTCATTAAAGTGAGGAGAAGAATTGGTGGAATATAATCACGAAGAAAAGGGGTCGACCAGTGGTGGGTACATTCAAGCTGGAGTCATCTACCCGGGAGGTACTTTGGCAGGTTTATGAACTTAGACAAAGTGGAACTTGGTGCTTACTCACCTCACGTAACAGAAGAAGGGAAGAGAGCGAGAAAAAAAAAACCAAGACTTAACTGTCGGAAGAGAATAAGCGGGAGACACCAAGTGAGACAAGAGGGAAGAAAGAACCCTGCAAGTGTTGATATTGTATGACCGTTCAACTGTTCTTAACGAACTAGAATAAATAGTGATAACAGTTCGAGAAATATCATGATGGTGCATGAAAAAGTAAGACACGCACTTATCAGAGATAGTAAAGTACTATCATGATAACGAGGGCTATCAGTTATAAAGTGATCAACTGCGGTACTTTAGATTCTCAGTTGAGATGGAGAGTCATGAACAAACAAGTAGAATATGCTTCTTGGGTTTGGTGGTAACGGCACGTAAATAAACACACACAGAGCTAATAGAACATGTCCAGAGGAGGAGAACAAGGAAGATAACAGGATTAAGGGAGCTGAGTTACAGGCAAAAGGCTTAGATGCCTTTGATTTGCCTATCATGAAAGAAAGAGGGTTGAGGGGGAGAGGCCTGATCACACAGCCTTTGATTTTTAAGAGAGTTTAATGACTTAGACAGTTAACTGTTCCTGGAAAGATGTAGGAATAGAAAAACCAGAGAACGTAATATGAAGTTTGGGGAGAAACTTTTTTAAAAAGTTTTGTGAAGATGTACTTTTATTGTATGAGAGTTGTGGATGATCGGGATCAACTGAATGGTGAAATAGTAAAGACGTTTAGAAAGTTGTATAATAGTAAAGATGATTCAAGAGATTGGGGGCCTCACGAGCGTAAAACTCCCACCCAATATAGTATAA
>NC_092240.1:16442500-16522180 GCF_036320965.1 Panulirus ornatus | reverse complement strand
AAGTGAGGAGATGGAGTGAGTATCTTGAACGTTTGTTGAATAAGTCTGATAGTGTGGCAAATATAGGGTGTTTTGGTTGAGGTGGTATGCAAAGTGAGAGGGTCAGGGAGAATGGTTTGGTGAACAGAGAAGAGGTAGTGAAAGCTTTGCGGAAGATGTGGAAGATGAAAGCACGCAAGGTGGCGGGTTTGGATGGTATTGCAGTGGAATTCATTAAAAAAGGGGGTGACTGTGTTGTTGATTGGTGAGGATATTCAATGTATGTATGGTTCATGGTGAAGTGCCTGAGGATTGGCGGAATGCATCCATTGCGCCATTGTACAAAGGCAAAGGGGATAAAGAATACTTCCCACGCATTCCTCATGTGTCGTAGAAGACGACTAAACGGGACGAAAGCGGGGAGCTAGAAACCCTCCCCTCCTTGTATTTTAACTTTCTAAACGAGGAAACAAAAGGAGTCACGCGGGGAGTGCTCATTCTCCTCAAAGGCTCAGATTGGGGTGTCTAAATGTGTGTGGATGTAACCAAGATGAGAAAAAAGGAGATATAGGTAGTATGTTTGAGGAAAGGAGCCTGGATGTTTTGGCTCTGAGTGAAACAAAGCTCAAGGGTAAATGGGAAGAGTGGTTTGGGAATGTCTTGGGAGTAAAGTCAGGGGTTAGTGAGAGGACAAGAGCAAGGGAAGGAGTAGCACTACTCCCAAAACAGGAGTGGTGGGAGTATGTGACAGAGTATAAGAAAGTAAACTCTAGACTGATATGGGTAAAACTGAAAGTGGATGGAGAGAGATGGGTGATTATTGGTGCATATGCACCTGGGCATGAGAAGAAAGATCATAAGAAGCAAGTGTTTTGGGAGCAGCTGAGTGAGTGTGTTAGTAGTTTTGATGCATGAGACTAGGTTACAGTGATGGGTGATTTGAATGCAAAGGTGAGTAATGTGGCAGTTGAGGGAATAATTGGTGTACATTGGGTGTTCAGTGTTGTAAATGGAAACAGTGAAGAGCTTGTAGAATTATGTGCTTAAAAAGACTGGTGACTGGGAATACCTGGTTTAAAAAGAGAGATATACCTAAGTATACGTATGTAAGTAGGAGAGATGGCCAGAGAGCATTATTGGATTACGTGTTAATTGATAGGCGCGCGAAAGAGAGACTTTTGGATGTTAATGTGCTGAGAGGTGCAAGTGGGGGATGTCTGATCATTATCTTGTGGAGGTGAAGGTGAAGATTTGTAGAGGTTTTCAGAAAAGAAGAGAGAATGTTGGGGTGAAGAGAGTGGTGAGAGTAAGTGAGCTTGGAAAAGAGACTTGTGTGAGGAAGTAGCAGGAGAGACTGAGTACAGAATGGAAAAAGGTGAGAACAATGGATGTAAGGGGAGTGGGGAGGAATGGGATGTATTTAAGGAAGCAGTGATGGCTTGTGCAAAAGATGCTTGTGGTATGAGAAGTGTGGGAGGTGGGCAGATTAGAAAGGGAGGGTAGTGAGTGGTGGGATGAAGAAGTAAGATTATTAGTGAAAGAGAAAAGAGAGGCATTTGGACGACTTTTGCAGGGAAATAATGCAAATGACTGGGAGTTGTATAAAAGAGAGAAGCAGGAGGTCAAGAGAAAGGTGCAAGAGGTGAAAAAGAGGGCAAATGAGAGTTGGGGTGAGAGAGTATCATTAAATTTTAGGGAAAATAAAAAGATGTTTTGGAAGGAGGTAAATAAAGTGCATAAGACAAGGGAACAAATGGGAACATCAGTGAAGGGGGCTAATGGGGAGGTGATAACAAGTAGTTGTGATGTGAGAAGGAGATGGAGTGAGTATTTTGAAGGTTTGTTGAATGTGTTTGATGATAGAGTGGCAGATACAGGGTGTTTTGGTCGAGGTAGTGTGCAAAGTGAGAGAGTTAGGGAGAATGATTTGTAAACAGAGAGAGAGGTAGTAAAAGCTTTGCGGAAGATGAATGCCGGCAAGGCAGCGGGTTTGGATGGTATTGCAGAGGAGTTTATTAAAAAAGGAGGTAACTGTATTGTTGACTGGTTGGTAAGGTTATTTAATGTATGTATGACTCATGGTGAGGTGACTGAGGACTGGCGGAATGCTTGCATAGAGCCATTGTATAAAGGCAAAGAGGATAAGAGTGAGTGCTCAAATTACAGAGGTATAAGTTTGTTGAGTATTCCTGGGGAGGGCATTGATTGAGAGGGTGAAGGTATGTACAGAGCATCAGACTGGGGAAGAGCAAAGTGGTTTCAGAAGTGGTAGAGGATGTGTGGATCAGGTGTTTGCTTTGAAGAATGTATGTGAGAAATACTTAGAAAAGCAAATGGATTTGTATGTAGCATTTATGGATCTCGAGAAGGCATATGATAAAATTGATAGAGATGCTCTTTGGAAGGTATTAAGAATATATGGTGTGGGAGGTATGTTGTTAGAAGCAGTGAAAAGTTTTTATCGAGGATGTAAGGCATGTGTATGTGACTGGTTCTCAGTGAATGTTGGTTTGCGGCAGGGGTGCGTGATGTCTCCACGGTTGTTTAATTTGTTTATGGATGGGGTTGTTAGGGAGGTGAATGCAAGAGTTTTGGAAAGAGGGGCAAGTATGCAGTCTGTTGTGGATGAGAGAGCTTGGGAAGTGAGTCAGTTGTTGTTCGCTGATGATACAGCGCTGGTGGCTGTTTCGGGTGAGAAACTGCAGAAGGTGGTGACTAAGTTTGGTAAAGTGTGTGAAAGAAGAAAGCTGAGAGTAAATGTGAATAAGAGCAAGGTTATTAGGTACAGTAAGATTGACTGACAATTCAATTGGGAGGTAAGTTTGAATGGAGAAAAACTGGAGGAAGTGAAGTGTTTTAGATATCTGGGAGTGGATTTGGTAGCAGATGGTACCATGGAAGCAGAAGTGAATCATAGGGTGGGGGAGGGGGCAAAAGTTCTGGGAGCGTTGAAAAATGAGTGGAAGGCGAGAACATTATCTCAGAGAGCAAAAATGGGTATGCTTGAAGGAATAGTGGTTCCAACAACGTTATATGGCTGCAAGGCGTGGGTTATAGATACAGTTGGGCGGAGGAGGGTGGATGTGCCGGAAATGAGATGTTTGAGGACGATATGTGGTGTGAGGTGGTTTGATCTAGTAAGTAATGAAAGGGTATGAGAGATGTATGGTAATAAAACAGGTGTGGTTTGGAGAGCACAAGAAGGTGTTTTGAAATGGTTTGGTCACATGGAAAGAATGAGTGAGGAAAGATTGACAAAGAGGATATATGTGTCAGAGGTGGAGGGAACTAAAAGTGGGAGGCCAAACTGGAGGTAGAAAGATGGAGTGAAAAAGATTTTGAGTGATCGGGGCCTGAACATATATATAGGAGGGTGAAAGGCGTGCAAGGAATAGAGTGAACTGGAATGATGTGGTATACCGGGGTCGACGTGCTGTCAATGGATTGAACCAGGGCATGTGAAGCGTTTGAAGTAAGCCATGGAAGGTTTTGTGGGGCCTGGATGTGGAAAGGGAGCTGTAGTTTTGGTGCATTATACATAACTGCTAGAGACTGAGTGTGAATGAATGTGGCCCTTGTTGTCTCTTCCTAGCGCTACCTCCCGCACATGTGGGGGGAGGGGGTTGTCATTTTATGTGTGGTGGGGTGGCGACAGGAGTGAATAAGGGCAGACAGTATGAATTATGTACATGTGTATATATGTATATGTCTGTGTGTATATACGTATGTATACGTTGAGATATATAGGTATGTACATGTGCGTGTGAGGATGTGTATGTATATACATGTGTATGTGGGTGGGTTGGGCCATTCTTTCGTCTGTTTCCTTGCACTACCTCGCTAATGCGGGAGACAGCGTGAAAATGCTAGAGATAGGGTTATTATGGTGATCATTTTTTTGATACGTGAATATCACTAAAACACTTTCTGTACCAAACTGGCTACTCAAACTCCAAATACTATTTTCTAATTAACCAGAACAAGAAGACACTTGCAACTGTCATCTTAACAAATTCCCAAGACAAAAAGAAAATAAACTTACCATGATTGTGAAGGCAATAGCTCTAGATGCATGGTAATAAATAGCAATGAAGTTTATGAAGAATGCAGTGCCACACACCATTGTTGGCAGTAGTAAAGCTGACAACATCATTTGACGAATCCAAACCTTCCCTGGAATTTAGAAGAGATTACTGTCATCCACAGCTTTTCCATCAAATGACTTTCAAATTCAAAACAATATATTCAATGGGATAAAAAAGCATTGGCTGACACATGCTACACAGTTTGCAGATTTCTTTAGAGGCTCAGACTCTGTGTTAACTCCCATCACTCTAAAATATGAGACTTACCTCCCATTCTAGCATACAAGGAGCCTCCAAAGTAGCCATTGATGGGTGAAGTGGCAGCATAAATGAAGATAGCTATGCTCACCATAGAACCACGCCTGGAGAATGAACAGTAATTTGCAAATGTAGTACAATGGTATAACAGCACATTTCAAAATGGGTATCAAATAATACTAAAATCAATTAATAAATAAGTAAATGAAGTAGAAATTCATGCTCACTTAAGTACATGGGTCTAAAGTTTATGACATGTATGTGTGACATGAGAGGTTGTATGCAAATGATCCACATATTGGAAATGATGACAGATAAACAGAACTACTATATAACGGAAATGAAGGCTCACATGAGGCTTTACATCTACCAAATCAACTGATTTCTTGTCAAAATATGATTGATCTGAATAATCAAGAAAACATTCTGAAAACTGAATAACTCTTTCTCTCCAAATAGTAGTCTTGCAACAATGAACAATTCTCAGCAATATTCTCTATGAAAATCAGGGTCAGGACCTTCCAACCCTTAGTGTTTCTGCTGAAACAATGACCTTCCCCACCCTTCACTATTCATTCTGCCATAACAGCAGGATATGGCTCATTTCAAGCCCACCCTTAGACAATCAGATCCACAGAGATTACATCATCAACTTACTCTCAGCTGCTCAGTGGTTCAAAATTCACAAATCACAGGCATCAACCCAAAAGCAGTCACAGGCAATACAGCTAAGATTTTTAAAGAAAGGAAAATGAAAGCTGGCAGGGTAACAAGACCAAGAAAAACTGCATGTGGGACTCTAGCTCACAATTTTCGAAACCTACCTTTCTTTCCTCTGCAGTCTACCCAGTTAGCATGCTATCATGTCCTAATAAAGGATGACAATTCAGAGAAAAACTTTCAGATAAAAAGCCTATACCATAAAACAATAATAAAAATCTTCAATTGTGACTCATAGCATTCTAAAATCTGAAGTCTAATGAGTAAGAGCTCTACAATAAAAGTGAATGAGCAACGAGTGCACTAGGGACAACAACAAGTCCTAATCAACACGTCATACACTTGATTTAAGAAAAAAAGTGAAATACAAAACAAACTTGGAATAATCTGAAACATTCAAAGCAAATGGAACTATATCAAAAAAAAAAAAAAAAGGGGGGGAGGTGTAGCAACAAATATTTACGATAAGCTAAAAAGAAAGCAAAAATGAAAATGAATCACATCAGGTATGAATCAATTACCATAAGGCTTCCAGCCATAAACACAATAAACTTATCATACAAAACCATAAAAACCAATCTAAATGAATTTAACAAAATATTACCAAAACTTGAAGAAATACTGAATAGGCTGAAGAAACTAAGTCAAGGCAGCAGAAATTAGTTATTTAAGAGGAGCATGTGGTATGACTAGATGGAATGAACAAAGTCATGAGGGGGTGTATGAGAGGTTGATTGGGTGAAACGTACTACTTTGAGATGATATGAGCATGTGGAAAGAATAAAAGATAAGGAGTTTACAAGGAGAGTTTATGATGGTACAATCAAACTGTTCGGTGTGAGAGGAATACCATCTGTGCATGGGGAAATAAAATGGAATAGTATTGGAGGGAGAAAAATGGGGGAAGAATGTATGGGATGATGTGTGCAACGGAAGCATGTAATGACCGGGATAAGTGAAGACTCTTTTGCCATGGCCAACCTCTTGATGGGGGTTCCAGGTGAGAACAAGCATCAGAGATATGAGATAGAAAGAACTAGGATAAAATAATTATGTGAGCTGGTTACTTCAATATCCATTTTTACTGCATGCATAACAGTTATGAATACAGATACAAGTACAATGGCAAGAATAATGGACAAGAAGACAAAAAAGAACAATTCGAAAGATTGTTTAATCTATGCAAATTTTTCAGCCTTGTGCAGGCACACCACAGGAAAAAAGATGCAGGAAGTAGATTTTCTTTTTATGTACAAAACACTGTTTCCATTTTTTTTTTTTCGGTCTCCCGCGTTTGTGAGGTAGCGCAAGGAAACAGACGAAAGAAATGGCCCAACCCACCCCCATACACATGTATATACATATGTCCACACACGCAAATATACATACCTACACAGCTTTCCATGGTTTACCCCAGACACTTTACATGCCCTGATTCAATCCACTGACAGCACGTCAACCCCGGTATACCACATCGATCCAATTCACTCTATTCCTTGCCCTCCTTTCACCCTCCTGCATGTTCAGGCCCCGATCACACAAAATCTTTTTCACTCCATCTTTCCACCTCCAATTTGGTCTCCCGCTTCTCATTCCCTCCACCTCTGACACATATATCCTCTTTGTCAATCTTTCCTCACTCATTCTCTCCATGTGCCCAGACCATTTCAAAACACCCTCTTCTGCTCTCTCAACCACGCTCTTTTTATTTCCACACATCTCTCTTACCCTTACGTTACTTACTCGATCAAACCACCTCACGCCACATATTGTCCTCAAACATCTCATTTCCAGCACATCCACCCTCCTCTGCACAACTCTATCCATAGCCCACGCCTCGCAACCATACAACATTGTTGGAACCACTATTCCTTCAAACATACCCATTTTTGCTTTCCGAGATAATGTTCTCAACTTCCACACATTCTTCAAGGCTCCCAGGATTTTCGCCCCCTCCCTCACCCTATGATCCACTTCCGCTTCCATGGTTCCATCCGCTGCCAGATCCACTCCCAGATATCTAAAACACTTTACTTCCTCCAGTTTTTCTCCATTCAAACTTACCTCCCAATTGACTTGACCCTCAACCCTACTGCACCTAATTACCTTGCTCTTATTCACATTTACTCTTAACTTTCTTCTTTCACACACTTTACCAAACTCAGTCACCAGCTTCTGCAGTTTCTCACATGAATCAGCCACCAGCGCTGTATCATCAGCGAACAACAACTGACTCACTTTCCATATATAGATAATAATACAAGTCACATCACTGGAATCACTACTGCATAATACTGGAAATGAATGAGGGTGAATGTGATAAAGAAACAGAGGACAACAATTGGTTAAGTGGCATGAATCTTCACTACGACAAATGAGACTCAAGAGATTTCATTTAAAAAATGCTAAGCACAAACTGGAACAAGTTCTTCAGAGGCATTAACCAAGTTACATGAATATAATATAAGGGATATGGACAAATAATCAATGAGCCCTTACCAAAGAAAAAGAAAGAATGCAAAATGGAAGATACCAAACAATAATGAAGCAAAATTAAGAGAGCTTGAAGAGTTGAAGACAACATAATATATACAGATGTATAAAACAGAGAAATTCCATTGAAAAGAACAGATAAAGAGAGTAAACTAAAGTTACTATCCACATATATGAACAAAACAAAAAATGTAAAATCAGTAACTGGAAACTTTAACCTGAGAGAAAAGTATGAAAATGTTCCCAAGGAGATAAGAAGGAAGGTAACTGAACAATCAAAAATTGTCACAGCTCACAATGCATGAAAAAACTGAAAATGCACTCATAGATAATATCAAAAAATTATCTTTCTATGTTGTCTCATTAAGCAATATTACTGCCATATTCACAAGAATCATATTAGTACCAATGGCATACTCAAATATAAAAAAAACTTGAGTTTCCAGTTCCTGGCAATCAATCTTTGTACATTCCATGAATTATCTATTCAAGTCTTTTACCTTTCCTATGTTTCTGTTTATTGGTTTGTCAATATTCATTTTTTTTTTTTTTTTTTTTTTTATACTTTGTCGCTGTCTCCCGCGTTTGCAAGGTAGCGCAAGGAAACAGACGAAAGAAATGGCCCAACCCCCCCCCCATACACATGTACATACACACGTCCACACACGCAAATATACATACCTACACAGCTTTCCATGGTTTACCCCAGACGCTTCACATGCCTTGATTCAATCCACTGACAGCACGTCAACCCCGGTATACCACATCGCTCCAATTCACTCTATTCCTTGCCCTCCTTTCACCCTCCTGCATGTTCAGGCCCCAATCACACAAAATCTTTTTCACTCCATCTTTCCACCTTTCCTCACTCATTCTCTCCATGTGCCCAAACCATTTCAAAACACCCTCTTCTGCTCTCTCAACCACGCTCTTTTTATTTCCACACATCTCTCTTACCCTTACGTTACTTACTCGATCAAACCACCTCACACCACACATTTTCCTCAAACATCTCATTTCCAGCACATCCATCCTCCTGCGCACAACTCTATCCATAGCCCACGCCTCGCAACCATACAACATTGTTGGAACCACTATTCCTTCAAACATACCCATTTTTGCTTTCCGAGATAATGTTCTCGACTTCCACACATTTTTCAAGGCTCCCAAAATTTTCGCCCCCTCCCCCACCCTATGATCCACTTCCGCTTCCATGGTTCCATCCGCTGCCAGATCCACTCCCAGATATCTAAAACACTTCACTTCCTCCAGTTTTTCTCCATTCAAACTCACCTCCCAATTGACTTGACCCTCAACCCTACTGTACCTAATAACCTTGCTCTTATTCACATTTACTCTTAACTTTCTTCTTCCACACACTTTACCAAACTCAGTCACCAGCTTCTGCAGTTTCTCACATGAATCAGCCACCAGCGCTGTATCATCAGCGAACAACAACTGACTCACTTCCCAAGCTCTCTCATCCCAACAGACTTCATACTTGCCCCTCTTTCCAGGACTCTTGCATTTACCTCCCTAACAACCCCATCCATAAACAAATTAAACAACCATGGAGACATCACACACCCCTGCCGCAAACCTACATTCACTGAGAACCAATCACTTTCCTCTCTTCCTACACGTACACATGCCTTACATCCTCGATAAAAACTTTTCACTGCTTCTAACAACTTGCCTCCCACACCATATATTCTTAATACCTTCCACAGAGCATCTCTATCAACTCTATCATATCCTGTCAGATCTACTTGTAGTTGCACTACTCATATGTTCAGATCTACTTATGGTTCTATTATTCCTTTGTATGTTGCCATCCCAAATATTATTTTTCTGCAAAGGAACAGCTGTGGTTTGGCACTGTGTTAATGCAACACCTTGGCTTCAAATGGGTTTCGCTTTATGGCATAATTAGGTCCAAATGTCGATCCTTCTCCTTCCTCTTCTTTCTTTTCTTTAGAAACATCAGAATACTTACATGTTATCTCTGGGGAACATCCTATACAAGCAAAAAACAACCTAATACTTGCTAAACTGCCTGACCCAGACTTATATAGGGTTTCATAATAATAGAACTAAGAACACTGATTTCTAAAGATTTTTCTGGACAAAGAAGTCAGGAATACACTCAACACAATCTGCTATCAATCACTAAAAACATGGTGTACTTATCAATTTACAATGTGTGGTGATGGCTACTCATATGTGGTCATTAATGGTTAAGAAAATTGCTACAAGATGCTTCAGGAAAACAGTGGAAGAGGGGGTAAGTCCTTAACTTCTCCCAGAGATTTGAACTTAAATGAACATGTGCAATATACAAGAAAGCTTAAAAACACCAACTGGGTCTACTGCAGCTGAATGAGCTGGTATGCAGGGTAATCAAAATTTTTGAAGAAACCCATGCAATGTTCATCACAGATGAATGACGTGTTTCTCTTTTTTCACACCAGATCATTTCCTGTGTTAGTGAGGTAGTGCCAGGAACAGACGAAGAAAGGTCACATCCACTTACATCCATTCTCTAGCTGTTTTGTGCAATGCACTAAAACCAAAGCCAGGCCTCACATACCTTACCATGGTCTACAAAGAACATTTCACATGCCTTGCTTCAGCCTAATGACAGCATGTCAACCCCAGTATATCACTTCATTCAAATTCACTCTATCCTGTGCATGCCTTTCACCTTCCCTAATGTTCAACCCCAAATTGCTTTTTGATTCCAGCCTTCCATCTCCAATTTGGTTTTCCTTGTTCCCTCCACTCTGGACACATGTATCTTCTTTGTCAACCTTTCCTCAATCATTCTCTCAATATGTCCACAACATATCAGCACATCCCACTCTGCTCTCTCAATCACAATATTTCTATTACTACATCTCTCTTACTCTTTCATTACTTACTCGATCAAACCACCTCACCACGTATTGTCCTCAAACATTTCATTTCCAACACATCCATCCTCCTCTGCACAGCCTAATATATATATATTCCATACCTTGCATCCATATAATACTGTTGGGACTACTATACTTTCAGACATAACCATTTTTGCCCTCTGAGATACTGATCTCTTTCCACACATTCTTCAATGCTCCCAGAACCTTCACCCCCTCTCCCATCCTATGACTCGCTTCCACTACCATGGTTCCACTTGCTGTCATGTCTACTCCTGGGTTTCTAAAACACTTCACTCTCTCCACAATTTTTCTCCATTCATGCTCACTCTAATCAACAAGTCCCTCAGCCAAGCTAAACCTAATAACCCTGCTTTTATTCATACTTACACTCAAACTTCCTCCTTTCACAAACTCTTCTAAACTCAGTCACTCATTTCTGCAGTTTCTCACTTGAATTTACCTCAAGTGCTCTACCATCAGCAAATAAAAACTGACTCACTTCTTAGGCCCTCTCATTCCCTATGGACTACATACTCACTCCTCTCCAAGACTTGCATTTATCTCCCTCACTACCCCTAGTGAAATCACACACCCCTGCCGCAAACCAACCTTCCACTGGAACCACTCATACACATCCCTTACACCCTTAACAGAAAACTCACTGCTCTAGCAGTTTTTATCTCACACTGTATATTCTTCTTCCACAAGGAATCTATCAATCCCATTTTTTGCTCTCTCCAAATACACACATGCCACTTACAAATCCATGTTTCTCTAGGTATGTCTCACACACATGCATGAGAGCAAACATCTGATCCACATATCCTCTGCCACTTCTGAAACCATAATGCTTCTCCCCAATCTGATGCTCCATACATGACTTCACCCTCTCAATCACTACTCTCCCATACAACTTATCAGGTACACTCAACAAACTTATACCTCTGTTGTTTGTATACACCTTTTTCTCCCTTCCCTACCTACATGCAATGGCACTATTTATGTATTCTGCCAATCTTCAGGCACCTCATCATGATCCATACATTCACTGAAAATCCTAACTAACCAATCAACAACACAGTCACCAACTTTCTTAATAAATTCAATGTTATCTTAAGTAAGGCTTCCATCTCTTCCTCTCTCTACACCAATCCACTCTTCGTAACTCTATCACTTCGTATACCACCCTGACCCAAACTTCCTACAAAAGTCACCCTATCATCAAAAACACTTACTAGTTCTTCAAAATACTTACCCAATTTCCTCCTCACTTCATCACTACCTATTACCACTTCCCCTTTTGCCCCCTTCACCAATTTTCTAATATGATTTCTGTTTTTTGCAGATATTAACCTCTTTCCAAAACATCTTATTCTCTCGCTAAAAATTAATAAAACTTGCTCACTCCAACTCTCATTTGCCCTCTTTTTCAACCCCTGCACCTTCCTCACTGGACTTCCTGCCACTTTTTTCTTACGCAGTCCCTAATCATTTGCAGTTCCTCCCTGTAAGTACTGCCCAAATGCCTCTCTTTTCCCTTTCACTAGCAATTTCATTTCTTCATCCCAACATTTAGTACCCAGCACTTCTTCCCTAAATACCTCCCATTCCTCACTCACTCCTCTTGCTTCACTTACCCTTGCCTTTTGCCACTCTACACTCAATCTCTCCTGGTATTTCTCCACACAAGTCTCTTTCCCAAGCTCATTCTCATCACACTGACACTATTTACTCTATACAGAAAACCTCTTAAAATCTTCACATCCTACCAACTACCCCTCTCGAAACATTCACATCCAAAAGTTTGTCATTTACACACCTATCAACTAATATGTAGTCCAATAAAGACTGCTGACCACCTTTCCAGCTTACATACATATACTTGCATGTGCCCTTCTTTTTAAACCATGTATTCCCAATAATCAGTCCTTTTTGGCAGACAACTCCACAAGCTGTTCATCATTTTCATCCATAACACTGAATACCACATGCTCCCTAATCATACCCTTAACAGCCACTTTATTCACCCTTGCATTCAAATCACCTACAATTAACACCCAGTCTCTCACATCAAGACTGCTGACACACTAACTCAGCTGCTCCAAAAACACATGCTTCTCATGGCCAGGTGCATAAGCACTTATAACTACCCATATATTGCCATCCACTTTCAATTTTGCCCACATCTAGATCTCACTTCCATACACTCTTTTATAAACACAACTCCTGCTTCAGGTGTAGTGCTACTCCTTCCTTAGTTCTTGTCCTCTCACCAGGCCCTGACTTTACTCCTAAGACATTTCCAAACCATCCTTACCCTTTACCCTTGAGCTTTTATTTCACTTAGAGCTAAAGCATCCAGGTTTCTTTCCTCAAACATACTACCTATCTCTTCTCTCTTCTCATCTTCGTTAAATCCACACATACTGACATGCCAGCCTGAGCCTTTCAGGAAGATGAGCACTCCCTGCTTGGCTCCTTCCTCTGTTCTGTTATTTGGAAGCTGAGATGAAAGGAGAGGAGCTGTAGCACCCCAACTCCCATCCCTTTAGTCACCTTGTATGACATGCAGGGAATACGGAGGTAGAATTCTTTCTCCCCTACCACAGGGATAAGATATTTAAACAATCAATTTAGTCTTACTCTGTGTAAAGTTCTCCAACAATTGCTAGAAGAATAACAAGAAATGTGACAGTCAACATCTGGTAGCCAGATCCAACCAAGGCAGAAAACAATACAGGATGTGATGGAGGTCGAAACACATCCCCATGAACTTGTTTCCATCCATACTCATCCCCTAGGTCACGTTCCTGGGGAAAGATACCACTGCTGCAAAATCATTAGCAATATATACAAAGTGACATTATCTTATCCAGGGTCAGTGACATTTTTCAACAACTGTATTCAGACTTATCAGCTTAGCATCATTCCACATATTACAATGGTTATCAGAATAAAGGGATCATAACTAACACTTAATCTATCTTTTAATACCGGGAACAAGGGCACTGCTGATAGAAGAATCTTGCAAAAACCAGCAAACAATCTTCCCTATCAATACATTTCACAAAAGTTGTCACTCCATAACCCTTTATCTAAATATCATATTTACAAGTATCAAATATGTTTAAAAAACTTTTCTTGTAAATTGCATGATAAATGTGCATTCACCTGAGAATCTAATTTCATCAGTGATGAACCCTTACAACTTGTGAAGCTAACAGAGAATTTAATAATGCAGAAACTGTACATTTCTGAGTCCTCTTGCAATAGAAGTTCCGTAATTACAAGATACATGAAAATTGGTATTTTCAGCATTCACTTGGGTTAATCATAGTTGCGGTGCACAATTCTGAAGATTTCATCATCGTGCCCTGGCAACCTTCCAGTCCACATTGCATCCAATTTCATGTATAATATGATACGCATAGGAAACAGCAGTCAGTATTATTTGAATGGCCAAATATGCAGGCAGTTAAGATGAATACCATCAATTGTAGTTGATTTTAAGTTTCAAAGAATGAACAATGTCCCAGACAGCTGTTTTGTTAATTTGTAAGGTTGCTGATTATGATTTAAAAGGGCTTGAACACTGCCCTCTGCAGACCAAAGTAGAGCACCTGGCTGATCCACTATACGTTAATTACAAAATATCTATGTCGTATTCTGACATACCAAAATACATAGGTTACCTTATACCCTTATTTCCAGGATTATTATCTACAAAATATGTGACTCTGCAATGTTGTTGATTAGTGCTGGTGCTAGATTAACTGAAAGCATATGAATGGCAGGAGAAGGCAGGAAAGCTGAACATTTGTAGCCATTGTCCAGATTTGCCTCCTGATTCTCTGCCCACTGCACTATGCTCCATAGCCCATAATTATAAGTGTGTTGTGCTCTCTCTCTCTCTCTCTCTCTCTCTCTCTCTCTCTCTCTCTCTGGAGTGTTAGACCTACATTCTAATATAACAAAAATAGTTGTCTGCTACAGTATTTATTCTCCAAAACTTAAAACCAAGTGAATTAATCATATTTGTCATTACTGCCAGCATATTTTGCCATTCAAATAATAATGACAATTGTTTCTCATGAATATAATATTAGACACGAAAATGGACGCACTGTGGACCAGTAGGTTGCCAGGGCATGATAATGAAACCTCCAGACTCGGGAGATGCGACTACAATAAACAATTATTGTTAAAACTTGGAAAGTAATAAATTATTTCTTATTAGAGGTAATCTTTTTTTTTTTTTTTTTTGCTTTATCGCTGTCTCCCACGTCTGCGAGGTAGCGCAAGGAAACAGACGAAAGAAATGGCCCAACCCCCCCCATACACATGTATATACATACGTCCACACACGCAAATACACATACCTACACAGCTTTCCATGGTTTACCCCAGACGCTTCACATGCCTTGATTCAATCCACTGACAGCACGTCAACCCCGGTATACCACATCGCTCCAATTCACTCTATTCCTTGCCCTCCTTTCACCCTCCTGCATGTTCAGGCCCCAATCACACAAAATCTTTTTCACTCCATCTTTCCACCTCCAATTTCGTCTCCCTCTTCTCCTCGTTCCCTCCACCTCCGACACATATATTCTCTTGGTCAATCTTTCCTCACTCATTCTCTCCATGTGCCCGAACCATTTCAAAACACCCTCTTCTGCTCTCTCAACCACGCTCTTTTTATTTCCACACATCTCTCTTACCCTTACGTTACTCACTCGATCAAACCACCTCACACCACACATTGTCCTCAAACATCTCATTTCCAGCACATCCATCCTCCTGCGCACAACTCTATCCATAGCCCACGCCTCGCAACCATACAACATTGTTGGAACCACTATTCCTTCAAACATACCCATTTTTGCTTTCCGAGATAATGTTCTCGACTTCCACACATTCTTCAAGGCTCCCAGAATTTTCGCCCCCTCCCCCACCCTATGATCCACTTCCGCTTCCATGGTTCCATCCGCTGCCAGATCCACTCCCAGATATCTAAAACACTTCACTTCCTCCAGTTTTTCTCCATTCAAACTCACCTCCCAATTGACTTGACCCTCAACCCTACTGTACCTAATAACCTTGCTCTTATTCACATTTACTCTTAACTTTCTTCTTTCACACACTTTACCAAACTCAGTCACCAGCTTCTGCAGTTTCTCACATGAATCAGCCACCAGCACTGTATCATCAGCAAACAACAACTGACTCACTTCCCAAGCTCTCTCATCCCCAACAGACTTCATACTTGCCCCTCTTTCCAAAACTCTTGCATTCACCTCCCTAATCTTATAAATATAAAAAAATCAGGGACAGACTCGTGAGATGCAACTACAATAAACAATTATTGTTAAAACTTGGAAAGTAATATTATTTACCATTAGAGGTAATCTTATAATTATAAAAAAACAGGGACAGTCACAATTCCTATCTACTTGTGTGTCTACTTACCATGTCATCCATTTCTTCATCTTTGGAATAACGTGCATAGTCTTTACGTAAAGTTCTCATTAGTATCATTGATACCAAACCCACCAGGAATATCACCATCATGAATGAATTAAAGATGCTAAACCAATGGATCTGAAAAAGAGCAAAAAGGATCAAAATTTGAAATATCAAAGTGTTAGAGTAAGTGCAGGTGCAGAAAAGTTGAGATACCTACAGATACTATTGCTAAAACACAATCCATCTCCAACTATGAATGAACAACTAAGATATATCAAATGAAGATCTCATGCTGACTGAGCAAAAGTTAGATGGAGAAGAAGCAGACAGTTATAGAAGCGCCACCCACCCCATTTCAGCAGATGACAAATCACCTGTTGAAGACTTTTGTCTTCATTGATGAAGTTGTGGAAATCATTAGTGTTTATGATCCCAACAAAAAACGTAGCATGATCACGAAATGGTACAACTGACTACTAAAGAGAGCGGTACATAAATATGCACTAACAATAGCACACAACTCTTGATGCTTTCTCATCACCAATGTAGAGTCTACAGCCTATGATGTGGAAAGTGATGATAATGGCAGGGCTGGAAAAGACAACACTTCTGGTGCCACTACTCAGCCTCCCTTTAACTCCATTCTACAACTACCCCACTGCCACTACCACCTCATGCACCATTCAGCAACATCTTAGTAAATGAACCTTCAGTATTTTTGTGCCTATCAATTGTAGTGAGTAAAAATTATATCGAGGATGTAAGGCATGTGTACGTGTAGGAAGAGAGGAAAGTGATTGGTTCTCAGTAAATGTAGGTTTGTGGCAGGGGTGTGTGATGTCTCCATGGTTGTTTAATTTGTTTATGGATGGGGTTGTTAGGGAGGTGAATGCAAGAGTTTTGGAAAGAGGGGCAAAAATGAAGTCTGTTGGGGATGAGAGAGCTTGGGAAGTGAGTCAGTTGTTGTTCGCTGATGATACAGCGCTGGTGGCTGATTCATGTGAGAAACTGCAGAAGCTGGTGACTGAGTTTGGTAAAGTGTGTGAAAGAAGAAAGTTAAGAGTAAATGTGAATAAGAGCAAGGTTATTAGGTACAGTAGGGTTGAGGGTCAAGTCAATTGGGAGGTAAGTTTGAATGGAGAAAAACTGGAGGAAGTAAAGTGTTTTAGATATCTGGGAGTGGATCTGGCAGCAGATGGAACCATGGAAGCGGAAGTGGATCATAGGGTGAGGGAGGGGGCGAAAATCCTGGGAGCCTTGAAGAATGTGTGGAAGTCGAGAACATTATCTCGGAAAGCAAAAATGGGTATGTTTGAAGGAATAGTGGTTCCAACAATGTTGTATGGTTGCGAGGCGTGTGCTATGGATAGAGTTGTGCGCAGGAGGATGGATGTGCTGGAAATGAGATGTTTGAGGACAATGTGTGGTGTGAGGTGGTTTGATCGAGTAAGTAACGTAAGGGTAAGAGAGATGTGTGGAAATAAAAAGAGTGTGGTTGAGAGAGCAGAAGAGGGTGTTTTGAAATGGTTTGGGCACATGGAGAGAATGAGTGAGGAAAGATTGACCAAGAGGATATATGTGTCGGAGGTGGAGGGAACGAGGAGAAGAGGGAGACCAAATTGGAGGTGGAAAGATGGAGTGAAAAAGATTTTGTGTGATCGGGGCCTGAACATGCAGGAGGGTGAAAGGAGGGCAAGGAATAGACATGCAAGGCAAGGGTTGACGTGCTGTCAGTGGATTGAATCAGGGCATGTGAAGCATCTGGGGTAAACCATGGAAAGATGTGTAGGTATGTATATTTGCGTGTGTGGACGTATGTATATACATGTGTATGGGGGTGGGTTGGGCCATTTCTTTCGTCTGTTTCCTTGCGCTACCTCGCAAACGCGGAAGACAGCGGCAAAAAAAAAAATATGTTTTTTATTACGTGTTGACCTTGACCAAAAGATTTCCATACACACACATCTTAAGACATGGGAGAACATGTGAAACTGATTTGCATTATGAAAATCCGCAATACAGATATTTCTCAAAAGCACAACCCTTCAATAATGCAGGGGTCCTACGTACGCAATTCCCCAAGTGAGCAAGGTAGCACGTAGAGCAAAGAAATTACCTTACTCATTCATTTCCACTCTTTAGATGTCATGTATAATAGACCAAAACCACAGCCCCTATCAACAACCAGGTCCCACAGACCTTTCCATGGTTTCCTTAACCACTTTATATGCCCTGGTTCAGTCCATCGACATCATGTAGTTCTCTGTATACCACATCACTCCAATTTGCTCTACCACATGCACACCTCACACCCTCCTGCAAGTTCAGAGCCTAAGCAATCAGAGCATCTTTCACTTCATCCCTCCACCTACTCCCACATTTCCCCCTTTTCCTCATTCCCTCCACTTTTAACATGTATATCCTCTCAGTCATCCTTTCCATATGTCTATATCATTGCAGGATACCCTCTTCAGCTCTCTTAAATACTTACTCCTTTTACTACCACACCTCTCTCTTACCTTGTTTCTTTCTGCTCTCTTAAACACTTACTCCTCTTACTGCTACACCTCTCTCTTACCATATTATTTCATGTTCAATCAATCCTTCTTACACCACATATGGTCCTCGAACATTTCCTTTCAAACACATCCACCCTCTTCTCTACAGTTTAATCTAAGGCCCATGCCTTGCATTTATACAATACCAACAAGATTACAATATCAACAAACATACCCATTTTTGTCTTTAAAAGCAGTGACATAAACAGAAACATAAAATAAAGAATTAAGTCTTATAAAATCAAAAAAGGTCAATCTATAGAAAACCTACCCGGTGCTGGAAGAAGTTTGGATCCAAATATTTGTCAAACCTGTCTTCAAACTTCACATTAGATTTTTTCCAGTTTGCTTCATAGGTAAACTTGATCTTCGCTCCCAGTTCAAGCTTCTGTCTTGCTTCAGAGGTCAGGTTAACATCCACAATCTGGTTTCCATTGTAACCAAGATCAAATTTCTTATGAGTCCAAATATAATATACATCATTGGCTTCATCTACTTCTCCAACAATGCCTGAAATTATCGTTAACATATTACAAAAAGAAGCAGTAGGCAATGTGACTATGCTCTCTTCACTGCATGCACAAACAAATATTTACAATGAATACAAGGACAAGCATGAATGGCTTTCAAGTAGCTTTGAAACTATAAACTAGTATGGCACCAAAGAACAATGGCAGGAATGATTACATCACATCATTAATGTCATCATGCCCTGGTTCACTCTGCTGACATCACATTGCCCCCTGTATACCATATCATTCTAATTTCCTTTATCTCATGTACACCTTATACTCCTGTGCATGTTCAAGCCCTAGGCACTCAAAATCTTATCCAATCCACCCTTATAACTCCAATATGGTCTCCCCCTTTTCCTTATCCCATAATTCACTCTCCATATATCCAAACCATTTCAGCTTATTACCATACCTCTCCCTTGCTCTATCATTCCTTACTTGATCAATCCTTCTTACACCACACACTATCCTAAAATATTTCATATTCAAAACATTCATCCTCTTCCATACATTCTCATCTACAGGTAACACTTCAATTCTATACATCATCAAGACTACTATAACATCAAACATGTCCTATTTTGTTCTACCAGACAGTGAACCTCTCAACACATTCCTTAATGTACCGAAAACCTTTTCTACCTCATCCACCCTATAAATCACTTCAGCTCCCAACATTCCATTCAATGCCATGTCTACTCCAAGACATCCAAAATGCTTCCCTTCCTCTAAGTTTTCTCAATTCTAACTCACACCCCCAACTAACCTGTCTATTTTTCTCAATTCTAACTCACACCCCAACTAACCTGTCTATCTCCACTGTTAAACCTAATAACTTTACAATTATTCTTAATTACTCTCAACTATCTCGTTTCACAACACTCTTAACCACACATACCAACTTCTGCAGTTTCTCACTTGAATCTGCAACTAGGGTTATGTCATCAGAAAACAATGACTGACTCACCTCCCAAGCCTCCCCTAGCTCTCTCCTGAAATTCTTCACATTCATTTCCTTTTCCACCCCAAACATAAACTGGTTAAACAGCCATGGTGACATCACACATCCCTACTGCAGACCCACCTTCACCTGGAACCATTTTCCTCCTTTCTACCTACTTGCACATATGCATTACTCATTTTATCAAAACTCCTTACTGCCTCCAATAGCTTTCCTCCCAAACCATACATCCATAACAACTTTCATTAAGCCTCTCTATCAACTACATTATATGCTTTCTCCAGATCTATAAATGCCACAAACAAATGCTTCTGTTTCTGATTATTTCTCACAAAAATTCTTCAAACACTTGAGCCACATATCCTCAACCAAACATGGTACCACAGTGCTCCTCCCAATCTGACGCTCTGTGCCTGTCACTACCCTCCCATTCACCACTCTTGCAAACAACTTACCAGGTATATTCTGTCATAACTCTAATAATGTGCAGGAAGCCTGGGAAGCGAGTCAGTTGTTTGCTAATGCTGCAGCACTGGTGGCACATTCACGAGAGAAATGGTAGAAGTAAGTGTCTGAGTTTGGGCAAGTGTATGAAAGGAGGAAGTTGAAAGCAAAGTGAGGTTTAACAGGGCAAAGGGACAGACTAGTTAGGGACAAAATTTGGAGGAAGTGAAGTGTTTTAAATACCTGGGAATGGACACAGCAGTGAATAGAACCACAGAAGTGGAAATAAGTTCTTGGACCACTGAGATATGTGTAGAAAGAAAAGGTTGTTATCTATGTGGATGAAAATGGGATTGTCTGAGGGTATAGTAAACATCTAATCTACACATCTTCTACCACTTTTGAAACCACACTGCTCCTCCCAAATCTGATGCTCTGTACTTAGCTTCACCCTCTCAGTCAATACCATTCCACACAATTTTCCAGGAATACTCAACAAACTTATACCTCTGTAATTTGAACACTCATCTTTATTCCCTTTGCCTTTGTACAATGGTACTATACATGCATTCCGCCAATCCTCAGGCACTTCACCATGATCCATACATACACTGAATATACTTAACAACCAATCAACAACACAGCCACCCCATTTCTTAATAAATTCAAATTCAATGCCATCCAATCCCCCTGCTTTGCTGGATTTCATCTTCCACAAGGCTTTCACCACCTCTTCTCTCTTCGTCAAACCACTCTCCCTGACTCTCTCACCTTGAACACCATCCCAACCAAAACACCCTACATCTGCCACCCTATCATCAAACATATTCAACAAACCTTCAAAATACTCACTCCATCACTAACCTATTATCACTTCCCCCTTGCCCCCTTCAATGTTTCGTTTTCCATAAGTTCTCTTGTCTTACGCACATTATCTACCTCCTTCCAAAACATCTTTTTATTTTCCCTAAAGTTTAATGGTACTGTAACTCCAATTCTCATTTGCCCTTTTTTTCAATTCTTGCACCTTCCTCTTGACCTACTGCCACTTTCTCTATACATCTCCCAGACATTTGCACTCCTTCCCTGTAAGTATTGTCTAAATGCCTCTTTTCTCTTTCACTAACAACTTTACTTTTTCATTCCACCACTCACTAACCTTTCTAATCTGCCTACCTTCCACCTTTCTCATGCTATATGCATGTCCTGCACATGCCATCACTGCTTCACTAAATACATCCCATTCCTCATCCACTCCCCTCATGTCATATGCTCTCACCTTTTGCCATTCTAGACTAAATCTCTCTTGGTATTTCTTCATGCATCTTTCCAAGCCCACTTACTCTCTTCTCCCCAACATTCTCTCTTCTTTTCTGAAAACCTCTACAAATCTTCACCTTTGCCTCCACAAGTCAGTGATCAGATATCCTTCCAGCTGCCCCTCTCAGCACATTAACATCCAAAAGTCTTTCTTCTACATGCCTATCAATTAACATATAATCGAATAATGCCCTTTGACCATCTCTCCTACTTACATACATATACTTATGAATATCTCTTTCTAAAAGAGATATTCCCAATCACCAGTCTTTTTTCAGCACACAAATCCACAAGCTCTTCACCATTTCCATTCACAACACTGAATACCCCATGTACATCAATTATACCCTAAACTGCCACATTACTCATCTTTGCATTTAAATCAATCACTAAAGCCTGGTCTCATGCATCAAAGCTGCTGAGACACTCACTCAGCTGCTCCCACAGGAAAATGAAACACAATTTCCCAAGTGCATTCATATGCACTATATTTGTGTTCCTACACCTCTGCACTTGACAGTTAGGTTCTGTAAAATGCTAGCTACTGGTACTGTGAGGATGATGGGATGTGACTGGTCTAGACCCAGTTGCTTAAGGATGTGAGACGAAATGTATTCGATTACTTGTAATCGAAATCATTTCCCTATTAGGGGCAATCACAGCCAAGCGGTTAGCATCCCCGACTACCACGCAAAGGTCCTGGGTTCAATTCCTGGCTGTTGGAGGGTGTTATGTGTTTTATGAAAGTGCACCTTCGTATGCACTATATTCATGTTCATATACCTCCACGTTTGACAGTTAGGTTCTGTAAAATGCTAGCTACTGGTAATGTGAGCCTGATGGGATGTGACTGGTCTAGACCCCATTGCTCATGGAAGTGAGACAAAGGGTATTCAATTACTTGTAATCGAAGTCACTTCCCTATTTGGGGTGATCATAGCAGTCTTGTTCATCCTTTTCCTCTCCAAACCATTTCAGCACACTCTAGTCAGTTTTCTCAATCATACTCCACTCACTACCATACTCTCTTACACTGTCATTCCTTATGCAATCTACCTGCATCACACCACACAGCGTCCCCAGGAATTTTACTGCCAGTATGTCCATCTTCCTTTCTTTCCCATCCACACAACACTGTTGGGAATGATATATTTTCAAACACCATGACTTATCCTCATTCCACACATTCCTGAATGTAAACAGGACCTCAACCCCCCAAACTTGTCATCAAATATTAAGAACAACCAGCTTAAAGTTGGATCAAGCATATTTCAAACGATATATGCCTCAACACCATTACAACTCAGATTAAGTCTTTGCAGTAATAAATTCATCATGCCATTCTTCACTTCAAAAGGTGTTTCCAAAACCATATTTCATAGAAAGGCTTTGATCATTCTATTTCACTTAAGGTTACCTTCAGTTAACAAGAGCAGCATAATTACAGAAAAATTTGTAAAGCCAAAATTTTTGCTGTACACCAAAAACATTCATAAGCACATACCCCAAATAGGCAAGTCATCAATATACATCTGGTACCAGTAATGGTTCTTCACCGCATACACAAATGTTTTTAAGCGAACCTCATTCAGCTCAACCTCACAGTATGGAGTCTTTGCAACATCAGCTGAAATAGACAAATGCAAATTCTTATCAATATACATATGCAATTATCTATGTGCTAAATCATTAATTCCCATATCATGCAAAAATCCACATACTAAAACATTAATTCACATAACTGAATTCCTCTAAAGGACATAACCACCTGAAGTACTCTGGTAAAAAAGAATAACAACTTTTATGTCAAGCTAAAAAAAAAGTTAATTCATCTTCCCTCTCTAACTATAACTCCTTATTCACTACCTTTTTCTAAAAGCACCACGGCAAGGAATAAAAAGTAACTGTTTGCAATAATTCCTTTCTATGTGAGGAAGGGGAGAACGTTATCTTGGAGGGCAAAAATGGGTATGTTTGAAGGAATAGTAGTTCCAACAATGTTATATGAGCTATAGATTGGTTGTTCGGAGGAGGGTGGATGTGTTGGAAATAAAATGCTTGAGGACAATATGTGGTGTGAGGTGGTTTGATCAAGTAAATAATGAAAGGGTAAGAGAGATGTGTGGAAATAAAAAGTGTGTGGTTGAGAGAGCAGAAGAGGGTATGTTGAAAAGGTTTGGTCATATGGAGAGAATGAGCGAGGAAAGATTGACAAAGAGGATATATGTGTCAGAGGTGGAGGGAACAAGGAGAAGCGGGAGACCAAACTGAAGGTGGAAGGATGAAGTGAAAAAGATTTTGATCGATCATAGCCTGAACAAACAGGAGGATGAGAGGTGTGTAAGGAATAGAGTGAATTGGAACAATGAGGTATACCAGAGTCAACGTGCTGTCAATAGACTGAACCAGGACATGTGAAGCATCTGGGGTACAACATGAAAAGCTTTGTGGGCCCTGGATGTGGATAGGGAGCTGTAGTTTCGGTGCATTACACAAGACAGCTACAGACTGAGTGTGAACTAATGTGGCCTTTTTGTCTGTTTTCCTGGGGCTATCTATATATATATATATAAATTTCTTTTCAAGCCTGCTCATCACTTCCTGCAATAGTGAGGAAGTGACAAGAACAGGTAAAGTAAAGCCTCATTCACTCACATCCATTCTATAGCTGTCATGTGTATTGCACCGAAACCATAGCCACCATTCACAACCAAACCCCAAAGATATTTCTGTGGTTTTCCCAGCTTATACATATGCACAGGTTCCTCATATGTCCTGGTTCAGTCCACTGACTACATGATGTCCAGTGTGCATCACATCACTCCAATTCACTCTATCCCTTGTATGTCTTTCGCCCTCCTGCTTGTTCATGCCCTTAGCACTTAAAATCTTTTTCACTTCATCCTTACATCTCCAACTTGGTCTCCCCCTTCTCCTTGTCCCCTCTGCCTCTGACTCATACATCCTCTTTGCTAAAAATCCTTTTCACCCCATCCTTCCATCTCCACTTTGGTCCCCCCTTCACCTTGTCCCCTCCACTTCTGACACATACATCCTCTTTGTCAACCTCTCCAAACACCTCTGAGGTAGTTAAGGCCTATCAATCATTCTGCAAAGATTACTGAGGTATGTTTTTGTAATTCTGTGCTTCCAAAGAAGGCAAACATAAACAATAATCAATCCTTAAACATATGTATCATACTTTTTATATTCAGTACACTATAAAATATCTTATTATATAATAAACAATACTATATAAATCAATGAAGTTAAACTCACTTTTGAAGTCTATGTCCAGACCAGAAAATTCAAGCTCAACCCCCTGCAATGCCTCTCCTAAAGTCTCATGATAATGGGATATCTTTCCTTTGGGACCCACACAAAATGGCAGCGAGAAATAGGAATATGTCTCTTGTCGATTGTGGTATGGTCCCACTGTGTTCATCCATAATACTACCTCTTCGAAATCCTTATACTGAAAGATAAATAAGTTTATAAATAACTTACTTCAAAGAAGACAATGTTTTTCAAACACAGCAGGAGATCATACATCTAGAGAATATCTTTCCAACAGCACAGAATGTCTATAAGGATAATGTTAAAAGTACTACTAAATCATAGTATAGTTAGGTATCTTACGCACATATAAATGAAATTAAATTCTGGGTGGTATTATGAAATGAAAGACAGATCACACCAACAGAATCAGTATTTTTCTTATAAACCAAACACACGCTAAAAAGGAGAGGATCATGAAGATCAAGGAAAATGTGGGGTTAAATAATGCAAAAACTCAACCTGCAATAATAAATTACTGAAGTGAAAGGAATATGAAGATCTTGGAAAATATCAGTTAAATAATGTAAAAACTCAACCTAATGATACATAATGCAAAAACTAACATTATACCAATGTGACCTCACACAACTTCACTTAGAAGCTGTGAATTATCTTCAATGTCACTTAATTTCTGTTCATTGTAGGTATTTTTTGTGTACTGACCTACAGAAGGTAATTCCATAATACACTTGGGCACTAAAAAAAATTCAGACGATCCCAAAAAGTTACTCATGGAGTGAGTATTTTGAAGATATTTTGAATGTGTTAGATGATAGAGTGGCAGATATAAGGTGTTTGGGTCTAGGTGGTGTGCGAAGTGAGAGGGTCAGGGAGAATGGTTTGGTAAGCAGAAAAAAGGTAGTGAAAGCTTTGCAGAAGATGAAAGCAGGCAAGGCGGCGGGTTTGGATGGTATTGCAGAGGAATTAATTAAAAAAGAGGGTGACTGTGCTGTTGACTAGTTGGTGAGGATATTCAATATATATATGGCTAATGGTGAAGTGCCTGATGATTCGTGGAATGCATGCATAGTGCCACTGTACAAAGGCAAAGGAGATAAAGGTGAGTGTTCAAATTACAGAGGTATAAGTTTGCCGAGTATTCCTGGGAAATTATATGAGAGGGTACTGATTGAGAGGGTAAAGGCATGTACAGAGCATCAGCTTGGGGAAGAGCAGTGTAGATTCAGAAGTGGTAGAGGATGTGGATCAGGTGTTTGCTTTGAAGGATGTATGCGAAAAATACTTAGAAAAACAAATGGATTTGTATGTAGCATTTATGGATCTGGAGAAGGCATATGATGGAGTTGATAGAGATGCTCTGTGGAAGGTATTAAGAGTATATGGTGTGGGAGGCAAGTTGTTAGAAGCAGTGCAAAGTTTTATTCAAAGATGTAAGGCATGTGTACGAGTAAGAAGAGAGGAAAGTGATTGGTTCTCAGTGAATGTCAGTTTGCGGCAGGGGTGTGTGATGTCTCCATGGTTGTGTAATTTGTTTAGGGATGGGGTTGTTAGGGAGGTGAATGCAAGAGTTTTGGAGGGAGGGGTAAGTATACAGTCTGTTGTGGATGAGAGGGCTTGGGAAGTGAGTCAGTTGTTGTTCGCCGATAATACAGTGCTGGTGGCTGATTCGGGTGAGAAACTGCAGAAGTTAGTGACTGAGTTTGGTAAAGTGTGTGAAAGAAGAAAGCTGAGAGTAAATGTGAAAAAGAGCAAGGTTATTGGGTACAGTGCGGTTGAGGGACAAGTCAATTGGGAGGTAAGTTTGAATGGAGAAAATCTGGAGGAAGTGAAATGTTTTACATATCTGGGAGTGGATTTGGAATCGGATGGAACCATGGAAGCAGAGGTGAATCATAGGGTGGGGGAGTGGGAGAAAGTTCTAGTGTGGTTCAGAGAGCACAAGAGGGTGTATTGAAATGGTTCGGTCACATGGAGAGAATGAAATAGGAAAGATTGACAAAGAGGATATATGTGTCAGAGGTGGAGGGAACAAGGAGAAGTGGGAGACCAAATTGGAAGTGAAAAGATGGAGTGAAAAGGATTTTGAGCAATCAGGGCCTGAACAAGCAGTAGGGTGACAGGCGTGCAAGGAATAGAGTGAATTGGAAGGATGTGGTATACCGGGGTCCATGTGCTGTCAATGGATTGAACCAGGACATGTGAAGCGTCTGGGGTAAACCATGGAAAGTTTTGTGAGGCCTGAAAGTGGAAAGGGAGCTGTGGTTTCAGTGCATTATATAAGACAGCTAGAGACTGAGTGTGAACGAATGTGGCCTTTATTGTCTTTTCCTGGCGCTACCTTGCGCGCGTGCGGGGGTTGTCATTTTATGTTAGGCGGGGTGGTGACGGGAATGAATAAAGGCAGCAAGCATGAATTATGTACGTGTATATATGTATATGTCTGTATATATATATATATATATATATATATATATATATATATATATATATATACACGTGTATACGTTGAAATGTATAGGTATGTCTATGTGCATGTGTGGACGTGTATGCATATGCAAGTGTATGTGGGTGGGCTGGGCCATTCTTTCGTCTGTTTCCTTGCGATACCTTGCTATCGTGGGAGACAGCGACGAAGTATAATATTTATTTATTCATTTTGCTTTGTCGCTGTCTCCCGCGTTAGTGAGGTAGCGCAAGGAAACAGACGAAAGAATGGCCCAACCCACCCACATACACATATATATACATACACGTCCACACGCGCAAATATACATACCTATACATCTCAATGTACACATGTATATACACACACAGACATATACATATATACACATGTGCATAATTCATACTGTCTGCCTTTATCTATTCCCATCGCCACTTCGCCACACATGGAATAACATCCCCCTCCCCCCTCATGTGTGCGAGGTAGCGCTAGGAAAAGACAACAAAGGCCCCATTCGTTCACACTCAGTCTCTAGCTGAGCTCCCTTTCCACATCCAGGCCCCACACAACTTTCCATGGTTTGCCCCAGACGCTTCATAAGCCCTGGTTCAACCCACTGACAGCATGTTGACCCAGGTATACCACATCGTTCCAATTCACTCTATTCCTTGCACGCCTTTCACCCTCCTGCATGTTCAGGCTCCGATCACTCAAAATCTTTTTCACTCCATCTTTCCACCTCCAATTTGGTCTCCCACTTCTCCTCGTTCCCTCCACCTCCGACACATATATCCTCTTGGTCAATCTTTCCTCACTCATTCTCTCCATGTGCCCAAACCATTTTAAAACACCCTCTTCTGCTCTCTCAACCACACTCTTTTTATTTCCAAACATCTCTCTCACACTTACATTGCTTACTCAACCAAACCACCTCACGCCACATATTGTCCTCAAACATCTCATTTCCAGCACATCCACCCTCCTCTGCACAACTCTATCCATAGCCCACGCCTCGCAACCATACAACATTGTTGGAACTACTATTCCTTCAAACATACCCATTTTTGCTTTCCGAGATAATGTTCTCGACTTCCAAACATTCTTCAAGGCTCCCAGAATTTTCACCCCCCCCCCCATGATTCACTTCCGCTTCCATCTGCTGCCAGATCCACTCCCAGATATCTAAAACACTTTACTTCCTCCAGTTTTTCTCCATTCAAACTTACCTCCCAATTGACTTGACCCTCAACCCTACTGTACCTAAATACCTTGCTCTTATTCACATTCACTCTTAACTTTCTTCTTTCACACACTTTACCAAACTCAGTCACCAGCTTCTGCAGTTTCTCACATGAATCAGCCACCAGCGCTGTATCATCAGCAAACAACAACTGACTCACTTCCCAAGCTCTCTCATCCATAACAGACTGCATACTTGCCCCTCTTTCCAAAACTCTTGCATGCACCTCCCTAACAACCCCATCCATAAACAAATTAAACAACCATGGAGACATCACACACCCCTGCCGCAAACCTACATTCACTGAGAACCAATCACTTTCCTCTCTTCTTACACGTACACATGCCTTACATCCTCGATAAAAACTTTTCACTGCTTCTAACAACTTGCCTCCCACACCATATATTTTTATACCTTCCACAGAGCATCTCTATCAACTCTATCATATGCCTTCTCCAGATCCATAAATGCTACATACAAATCCATTTGCTTTTCTAAGCATATCTCACATACATTCTTCAAAGCAAACACCTGATCCACACATCCTCTACAACTTCTGAAACCACACTGCTCTTCCCCAATCTGATGCTCTGTACATGCCTTCACCCTCTCAATCAATACCCTCCCATATAATTTACCAGGAATACTCAACAAACTTATACCTCTGTAATTTGAGCACTCACTCTTATCCCCTTTGCCTTTGTACAATGGCACTATGCACGCATTCCGCCAATCCTCAGGCACCTCACCATGAATCATACATACATTAAATAACGTTACCAACCAGTCAACAATACAGTCACCCCCTTTTTTAATAAATTCCACTGCAATACCATCCAAACCTGCTGCCCTGCCGGCTTTCATCTTCCACAAAGCTTTTACTACCTCTTCTATGTTTACCAAATCATTTTCCCTAACCCTCTAACTTTGCACACCAACTCGACCAAAACACCCTATATCTGCCACTCTATCATCAAACACATTCAACAAACCTTCAAAATACTCACTCCATCTCCTTCTCACATCACCACTACTTGTTATCACCTCCCCATTAGCCCCCTTCACTGAAGTTCCCATTTGCTCCCTTGTCTTACGCACTTTATTTACCTCCTTCCAAAACATCTTTTTATTCTCCCTAAAATTTAATGATACTCTCTCACTCCAACTCTCATTTGCCCTCTTTTTCACCTCTTGCACCTTTCTCTTGACCTCCTGCCTCTTTCTTTATGTCTCCTGTCTCTTTCTTTATACATCTCCCACTCATTTGCATTTTTTCCCTGCAAAAATCGTCCAAATGCCTCTCTCTTCTCTTTCACTAATAATCTTACTTCTTCATCCCACCACTCACTATCCTTTCTAATCAACCCACCTCCCACGCTTCTCATGCCACAAGCATCTTTTGCGCAACCCATCACTGCTTCCCTAAATACATCCCATTCCTCCCCCACTCACCTTGCCTCCTTTGTTCTCACCTTTTTCCATTCTGTACTCAGTCTCTCCTGGTACTTCCTCACACAAATCTCCTTCCCAAGCTCACTTACACTCACCACTCTCTTCACCCCAACATTCTCTCTTCTTTTCTGAAAACCCCTGCAAGTCTTCACCTTCGCCTCCACAAGATAATGATCAGACATCCCTCCAGTTGCACCTCTCAGCACATTAACATCCAAAAGTCTCTTTCGTGCGCCTATCAATTAACACGCAATCCAATAACGCTCTCTGGCCATTTCTCCTATTTACATACGTATACTTATGTATATCTTTTTAAACCAGGTATTCCCAATCACCAGTCCTTTTTCAGAACATAAATCTACAAGCTCTTCACCATTTCCATTTACAACACTGAACACCCCATGTATACCAATTATTCCCTCAACTGCCACATTACTCATCTTTGCATTCAAATCACCCATCACTATAACCAGTCTTGTGCATCAAAACCACTAACACACTCATTCAGCTGCTCTTAAAACACTTGCCTCTCATTATCTTTCTTCTCATGCCCAGGTGCATATGCACCAATAATCACCCATCTCTCTCCATCAACTTTCAGTTTTACCCATATCAATCCAGAATTTACTTTCTTACACTACCACATACTCCCACAACTCCTGCTTCAGGAGTACTACTACTACTTCCCTTACTCTTGTCCTCTCACTAACCCCTAACTTTACTCCCACGACATTCCCAAACCATTCTTCCCCTTTACCCTTGAGCTTCCTTTCACGCAGAGCCAAAACATCCAGGTTCCTTTCCTCAAACATACTACCTACCTCTCCTTTTTTCTCATCTTGGTTACATCCACACAAATTTAGACACCCCAATCTGAGCCTTCGAGGAGGATGAGCACTGCCCACATGACTCCTTCTGTTTCCCCTTTTAGAAAGTCAAAATACAAGGAGGGGAAGGTTTCTGGCCCCCTGCTCCCATCCCCTTTAGTCGCCTTCTATGACACGTGAGGAATGCGTGGGAAGTATTCTTTCTCCCCTATCCCCAGGGATAAGTATAATATATATATATATATATATATATATATATATATATATATATATATATATATATATATATATATATATATATATTTGGACGATTTTTGCAGGGAAAAAATGCAATTGAGTGGGAGATGTATAAAAGAAAGAGACAGGAGGTCAAGAGAAAGGTGCAAGAGGTGAAAAAAAGGGCAAATGAGAGTTGGGGTGAGAGAGTATCATTAAATTTTAGGGAGAATAAAAAGATGTTCTGGAAGGAGGTAAATAAAGTGCGTAAGACAAGGGAGCAAATGGGAACTTCAGTGAAGGGCGCAAATGGGGAGGTGATAACAAGTAGTGGTGATGTGAGAAGGAGATGGAGTGAGTATTTTGAAGGTTTGTTGAATGTGTTTGATGATAGAGTGGCAGATATAGGGTGTTTTGGTCGAGGTGGTGTGCAAAGTGAGAGGGTTAGGGAAAATGATTTGGTAAACAGAGAAGAGGTAGTGAAAGCTTTGCGGAAGATGAAAGCCGGCAAGGCAGCAGGTTTGGATGGTATTGCAGTGGAATTTATCACAAAAGGGGGTGACTGTATTGTTGACTGGTTGGTAAGGTTATTTAATGTATGTATGACTCATGGTGAGGTGCCTGAGGATTGGCGGAATGCGTGCATAGTGCCATTGTACAAAGGCAAAGGGGATAAGAGTGAGTGCTCAAATTACAGAGGTATGAGTTTGTTGAGTATTCCTGGTAAATTATATGGGAGGGTATTGATTGAGAGGGTGAAGGCATGTACAGAGCATCAGATTGGGAAAGAGCAGTGTGGTTTCAGAAGTGGTAGAGGATGTGTGGATCAGGTGTTTGCTTTGAAGAATGTATGTGAGAAATACTTAGAAAAGCAAATGGATTTGTATGTAGCATTTATGGATCTGGAGAAGGCATATGTTAGAGTTGATAGAGATGCTCTGTGGAAGGTATTAAGAATATATGGTGTGGAAGGAAAGTTGTTAGAAGCAGTGAAAAGTTTTTATCGAGGATGTAAGGCATGTGTACGTGTAGGAAGAGAGGAAAGTAATTGGTTCTCAGTGAATGTAGGTTTGCGGCAGGGGTGTGTGATGTCTGCATGGTTGTTTAATTTGTTTATGGATGGGGTTGTTAGGGAGGTAAATGCAAGAGTTTTGGAAAGAGGGGCAAGTATGAAGTCTGTTGGGGATGAGAGAGCTTGGGAAGTGAGTCAGTTGTTGTTCGCTGATGATACAGCGCTGGTGGCTGATTCATGTGAGAAACTGCAGAAGCTGGTGACTGAGTTTGGTAAAGTGTGTGGAAGAAGAAAGTTAAGAGTAAATGTGAATAAGAGCAAGGTTATTAGGTACAGTAGGGTTGAGGGTCAAGTCAATTGGGAGGTGAGTTTGAATGGAGAAAAACTGGAGGAAGTGAAGTGTTTTAGATATCTGGGAGTGGATCTGGCAGCGGATGGAACCATGGAAGCGGAAGTGGATCATAGGGTGGGGGAGGGGGCGAAAATTCTGGGGGCCTTGAAGAATGTGTGGAAGTCGAGAACATTATCTCGGAAAGCAAAAATGGGTATGTTTGAAGGAATAGTGGTTCCAACAATGTTGTATGGTTGCGAGGCGTGGGCTATGGATAGAGTTGTGCGCAGGAGGATGGATGTGCTGGAAATGAGATGTTTGAGGACAATGTGTGGTGTGAGGTGGTTTGATCGAGTGAGTAACGTAAGGGTAAGAGAGATGTGTGGAAATAAAAAGAGCGTGGTTGAGAGAGCAGGAGAGGGTGTTTTGAAGTGGTTTGGGCACATGGAGAGAATGAGTGAGGAAAGATTGACCAAGAGGATATATGTGTCGGAGGTGGAGGGAACGAGGAGAAGAGGGAGACCAAATTGGAGGTGGAAAGATGGAGTGAAAAAGATTTTGTGTGTTCGGGGCCTGAACATGCAGGAGGGTGAAAGGAGGGCAAGGAATAGAGTGAATTGGAGCGATGTGGTATACCGGGGTTGACGTGCTGTCAGTGGATTGAATCGGGGCATGTGAAGCGTCTGGGGTAAACCATGGAAAGCTGTGTAGGTATGTATATTTGCGTGTGTTGACGTATGTATATACATGTGTATGGTGGGGGGGGTTGGGTCATTTCTTTCGTCTGTTTCCTTGCGCTACCTCGCAAACGCGGGAGACCGACAAAGTATAATAAAAAAAAATATATATATATATATATATATATATATATATATATATATTATCCCTGGGGATAGGAGAGAAAGAATACTTCCCACGCATTCCTTGTGTGTCGTAGAAGGTGAATAAAAGGGAAGGGAGCGGGGGGCTGGAAATCCTCCCCCTCTCGTTTTTTTTTTTTTTTTTTTTCCCAAAAGAAGGAACAGGGAAGGGGGCAAGATGAGGGTATTCCCTCAAAGGCCCAGTCCTCTGTTCTTAACGCTACCTCCCTATCGCGGGAAATGGCGAATAGTATGGAAAAAAAAATATATATATATATATATATATATATATATATATATATATATATATATTTTTTTTATTTTTTATTATACTTCGTCGCTGTCTCCCGCGTTTGCGAGGTAGCGCAAGGAAACAGACGAAAGAAATGGCCCAACCCCCCCCCCATACACATGTATATACATACGTCCACACACGCAAATATACATACCTACACAGCTTTCCATGGTTTACCCCAGACGCTTCACATGCCTTGATTCAATCCACTGACAGCACGTCAACCCCGGTTTACCACATCGCTCCAATTCACTCTATTCCTTGCCCTCCTTTCACCCTCCTGCATGTTCAGGCCCCGATCACACAAAATCTTTTTCACTCCATCTTTCCACCTCCAATATGGTCTCCCTCTTCTCCTCGTTCCCTCCACCTCCGACACATATATCCTCTTGGTCAATCTTTCCTCACTCATTCTCTCCATGTGCCCAAACCACTTCAAAACACACTCTTCTGCTCTCTCAACCACGCTCTTTTTATTTCCACACATCTCTCTTACCCTTACGTTACTTACTCGATCAAACCACCTCACACCACACATTGTCCTCAAACATCTCATTTCCAGCACATCCATCCTCCTGCGCACAACTCTATCCATAGTCCACGCCTCGCAACCATAAAACATTGTTGGAACCACTATTCCTTCAAACATACCCATTTTTGCTTTCCGAGATAATGTTCTCGACTTCCACACATTCTTCAAGGCTCCCAGAATTTTCGCCCCTCCCCCACCCTATGATCCACTTCCGCTTCCATGGTTCCATCCGCTGCCAGATCCACTCCCAGATATCTAAAACACTTCACTTCCTCCAGTTTTTCTCCATTCAAACTCACCTCCCAATTGAATTGACCCTCAACCCTACTGTACCTAATAACCTTGCTCTTATTCACATTTACTCTTAACTTTCTTCTTTCACATACTTTACCAAACTCAGTCACCAGCTTCTGCAGTTTCTCACATGAATCAGCCACCAGCGCTGTATCATCAGCGAACAACAACTGACTCACTTCCCAAGCTCTCTCATCCCCAACAGACTTCATACTTGCCCCTCTTTCCAAAACTCTTGCATTCACCTCCCTAACAACCCCATCCATGAATAAATTAAACAACCATGGAGACATCACACACCCCTGCCCCAAACCTAAATTCACTGAGAACCAATCACTTTCCTCTCTTCCTACACGTACACATGCCTTACATCCTCGATAAAAACTTTTCACTGCTTCTAACAACTTGCCTCCCACACCATATATTCTTAATACCTTCCACAGAGCATCTCTATCAACTCTATCATATGCCTTCTCCAGATCCATAAATGCTACATACAAATCCATTTGCTTTTCTAAGTATTTCTCACATACATTCTTCAAAGCAAACACCTGATCCACACATCCTCTACCACTTCTGAAACCACACTGCTCTTCCCCAATCTGATGCTCTGTACATGCCTTCACCCTCTCAATCAATCAATTGATATATATATATATATATACATATATATATTTATTTATTTATATTTATTTTGCTTTGTCGCTGTCTCCCGCGTTTGCGCGGTAGCGCAAGGAAACAGACGAAAAAAATGGCCCGACCCACCCCTATACACATGTATATACACACACGTCCACACACGCAAATATACATACCTATACATCTCAATGTACACATATATATACACACACAGACACATACATATATACCCATGCACACAATTCGCCACCCCGCCACACATGGAATACCATCCCCCTCCCCCCTCATGTGTGCAGGGTAGCGCTAGGAAAAGACAACAAAGGATTCATTCGTTCACACTCAGTCTCTAGCTGTCATGCAATAATGCCCGAAACCACAGCTCCCTTTCCACATCCAGGCTCCACACAGCTTTCCATGGTTTACCCCAATTGCTTCACATGCCCTGATTCAATCCACTGACAGCACGTCAACCCCAGTATACCACATCGATCCAATTCACTCTATTCCTTGCCCGCCTTTCACCCTCCTGCATGTTCAAGCCCCGATCACTCAAAATCTGTTTCACTCCATCTTTTCACCTCCAATTTGGTCTCCCACTTCTCCTCGTTCCCTCCACCTCCGACACATATATCCTCTTGGTCAATCTTTCCTCACTCATTCTCTCCATGTGCCCAAACCATTTCAAAACACCCTCTTCTGCTCTATCAACCATGCTCTTTTTATTTCCACACATCTCTCTTACCCTTACATTACTTACTCGATCAAACCACCTCACACCACACATTGTCCTCAAACATCTCATTTCCAGCACATCCACCCTCCTCCGCACAACTCTATCCATAGCCCACGCCTCGCAACTATACAACATTGTTGGAACCACTATTCCTTCAAACATACCCATTTTTGCTTTCTGAGATAATGTTCTCGACTTCCACACATTCTTCAAGGCTCCCAGGATTTTCGCCCCCTCCCCCACCCTATGATTCACTTCTGCTTCCATGGTTCCATCCGCTGCCAGATCCACTCCCAGATATCTAAAACACTTTACTTCCTCCAGTTTTTCTCCATTCAAACTTACCTCTCAACTGACTTGACCCTCAACCCTACTGTACCTAATAACCTTGCTCTTATTCACATTTACTCTTGACTTTCTTCTTTCACACACTTTACCAAACTCAGTCACCAGCTTCTGCAGTTTCTCACATGAATCAGCCACCAGCGCTGTATCATCAGCGAACAACAACTGACTCACTTCCCAAGCTCTCTCATCCACAACAGACTTCATTTTTGCCCCTCTTTCCAAAACTCTTGCATTCACCTCCCTAACAACCCCATCCATAAACAAATTAAACAACCATGGAGACATCACAACCCCTGCCGCAAACCTACATTCACTGAGAACCAATCACTTTCCTCTCTTCCTACACGTACACATGCCTTACGTCCTCGATAAAAACTTTTCACTGCTTCTAACAACTTGCCACCCACATCATATATTCTTAATACCTTCCACAGAGCATCTCTATCAACTCTATCATATGCCTTCTCCAGATCCATAAATGCTACATACAAATCCATTTGCTTTTCTAAGTATTTCTCACATACATTCTTCAAAGCAAACACCTGATCCACACATCCTCTACCACTTCTGAAACCACACTGCTCTTCCCCAATATGATGCTCTGTACATGCCTTCACCCTCTCAATCAATACCCTCCAATATAATTTACCAGGAATACTCAACAAACTTATACCTCTGTAATTTGAGCACTCACTCTTATCCCCTTTGCCTTTGTACAATGGCACTATGCACGCATTCCGCCAATCCTCAGGCACCTCACCATGAGTCATACATACATTAAATAACCTTACCAACCAGTCCATGATACAGTCACCCCCTTTTTTAACAAATTCCTCTGCAATACCATCCAAACCTGCTGCCTTGCTGGCTTTCATCTTCCGCAAAGCTTTTACTACCTCTTCTCTGTTTACCAAATCATTTTCCCTAACCCTCTCACTTTGCACACCACCTCGACCAAGACACCCTATATCTGCCACTCTATCATCAAACATATTCAACAAACCTTCAAAATACTCACTCCATCTCCTCACATCACCACTACTTGTTATCACCTCCCATTAGCGCCCTTCACTGAAGATCCCATTTGCTCCCTTGTCTTACGCACTTCATTTACCTCCTTCCAGAACATCTTTTTATTCTCCCTAAAATTTAATGATACTCTCTCACCCCAACTCTCATTTGCCCTCTTTTTCACCTCTTGCACCTTTCTCTTGACCTCCTGTCTCTTTCTTTTATACATCTCCCACTCAACTGCACTTTTTCCCTGCAAAAATCGTCCAAATGCCTCTCTCTTCTCTTTCACTAATAATCTTACTTCTTCATCCCACCACTCACTACCCTTTCTAATCAACCCACCTCCCACTCTTCTCATGCCACAAGCATCTTTTGCGCAATCCATCACTGATTCCCTAAATACATCCCATTCCTCCCCCACTCCCCTTACTTCCATTGTTCTCACCTTTTTCCATTCTGTACTCAGTCTCTCCTGGTACTTCCTCACACAACTCTCCTTCCCAAGCTCACTTACTCTCACCACCCTCTTCACCCCAACATTCACTCTTCTTTTCTGAAAACCCATACAAATCTCCACCTTAGCCTCCACAAGATAATGATCAGACATCCCTCCAGTTGCACCTCTCAGCACATTTACATCCAAGTCTCTCTTTCGCGTGCCTGTCAATTGACACGTAATCCAATAACGCTCTCTGGCCATCTCTCCTACTTACATACGTATACTTATGTATATCTCGCTTTTTAAACCAGGTATTCCCAATCACCAGTCCTTTTTCAGCACATAAATCTACAAGCTCTTCACCATTTCCATTTACAACACTGAACATCCCATGTATACCAATTATTCCCTCAACTGCCATATCACTCACCTTTGCATTCAAATCACCCATCACTAGAACCTGGTCGCGTGCATCAAAACCACTAACACACTCATTCAGCTGCTCCCAAAACACTTGCCTCTCATGATCTTTCTTCTCATGCCCAGGTGCATATGCACCAATAATCACCCATCTCTCTCCATCAACTTTCAGTTTTACCCATATTAATCGAGAATTTACTTTCTTACATTCTATCACATACTCCCACAACTCCTGTTTCTGGAGTACTGCTACTCCTTCCCTTGCTCTTGTCCTCTCACTAACCCCTGACTTTACTCCCAAGACATTCCCAAACCACTCTTCCCCTTTACCCTTGAGCTTCGTTTCACTCAGAGCCAAAACATCCAGGTTCCTTTCCTCAAACATACTACCTATCTCTCCTCTTTTCACATCTTGGTTACATCCACACACATTTAGACACCCCAACCTGAGTCTACGAGGAGGATGAGCACTCCCCGCGTGGCTCCTTCTGTTTCCCATTTTTTAGAAAGTTAAAAAATACAGAGGGGAGGATTTCTGGCCCCCCGCTCCCGTCCCCTCTAGTCGCCTTCTATGACACGTAAGGAATGCATGGGAAGCATTCTTTCACCCCTATCCCCAGGGATAATATATATATACATATACATACACACACACATACACACATATACACATATACATATATATACATATGAAAAATGTAAGAAATAATTTAATAATATATATATATATATATATATATATATATATATATATATATATATTTTTTGCTTTGTTGCTGTCTCCTGCGTTTGCGAGGTAGCACAAGGAAACAGCCGAAAGAAATAGCCCAACCCACCCCCATACACATGTACATACATATGTCCACACACGCAAATATACATACCTACACAGCTTTCCATGGTTTACCCCAGACGCTTCACATGCCCTGATTCAATCCACTGACAGCACGTCAACCCCGGTATACCATATCGATCCAATTCACTCTATTCCTTGCCCTCCTTTCACCCTCCTGCATGTTCAGGCCCCAATCACACAAAATCTTTTTCACTCCATCTTTCCACCTCCAATTTGGTCTCCCACTTCTCCTCGTTCCCTCCACCTCCGACACATATATCCTCTTGGTCAATCTTTCCTCACTCATTCTCTCTATGTGCCCAAACCATTTCAAAACACCCTCTTCTGCTCTCTCAACCACGCTCTTTTTATTTCCACACATCTCTCTTACCCTTACGTTACTTACGCGATCAAACCACCTCACACCACACATTGTCCTCAAACATCTCATTTCCAGCACATCCATCCTTCTGCACACAACTCTATCCATAGCCCACGCCTCGCAACCATACAACATTGTTGGAACCACTATTCCTTCAAACATACCCATTTTTGCTTTCCGAGATAATGTTCTCGACTTCCACACATTCTTCAAGGCTCCCAGGATTTTCGCCCCCTCCCCCAACCTATGATCCACTTCCGCTTCCATGGTTCCATCCACTGCCAGATCCACTCCCAGATATCTAAAACACTTTACTTCCTCCAGATTTGCTCCATTCAAACTTACCTCCCAATTGACTTGACCCTCAACCCTACTGTACCTAATAACCTTGCTCTTATTCACATTTACTCTTAACTTTCTTCTTTCACACACTTTACCAAACTCAGTCACCAGCTTCTGCAGTTTCTCACATGAATCAGCCACCAGTGCTGTATCATCAGCGAACAACAACTGACTCACTTCCCAAGCTCTCTCATCCCCAACAGACTTCATACTTGCCCCTCTTTCCAAAACTCTTGCATTCACCTCCCTAACAACCCCATCCATAAACAAATTAAACAACCAGGAAGACATCACACACCCCTGCCGCAAACCTACATTCACTGAGAACCAATCACTTTCCTCTCTTCCTACAAGTACACATGCCTTACATCCTCGATAAAAACTTTTCACTGCTTCTAACAACTTGCCTCCCACACCATATATTCTTAATACTTTCCACAGAGCATCTCTATCAACTCTATCATATGCCTTCTCCAGATCCATGAATGCTACATACAAATCCATTTGCTTTTCTAAGTATTTCTCACATATATTCTTCAAAGCCAACACCTGATCCCCACATCCTCTATCACTTCTAAAACCACACTGCTCTTCCCCAATCTGATGCTCTGTACATGCCTTCACCCTCTCAATCAATACCCTCCCATATAATTTACCGGGAATACTCAACAAACTCATACCTCTGTAATTTGAGCACTCACTCTTATCCCCTTTGCCTTTGTATAATGGCACTATGCACGCATTCCGCCAATCCTCAAGCACCTCACCATGAGTCATACATACATTAAATAACCTTACCAACCAGTCAATAATACAGTCACCCTCTTTTTTAATAAATTCCACTGCAATACCATCCAAACCTGCTGCCTTGCCGGCTTTCATCTTCCGCAAAGCTTTTACTACCTCTTCTCTGTTTACCAAATCATTTTCCCTAACCCTCTCACTTTGCACACCACCTCGAACTAAACACCCTATATCTGCCACTCTATCATCAAACACATTCAACAAACCTTCAAAATACTCACTCCATCTCCTCACATCACCACTACTTGTTATCACCTCCCCATTTGCGCCCTTCACTGAAGTTCCCATTTGCTCCCTTGTCTTACGCACTTTATTTACCTCCTTCCAGAACATCTTTTTATTCTCCCTAAAATTTAATGATACTCTCTCACCCCAACTCTCATTTGCCCTCTTTTTCACATCTTGCACCTTTCTCTTGACCTCCTGTCTCTTTCTTTTATACATCTCCCACTCAATTGCATTTTTTCCCTGCAAAAATCGTCCAAATGCCTCTCTATATATATATATATATAACCAAACACCCACACCCTTGCTTAAGCCAGTTACCCATCTAACATCCAGCCCTAAAGGCATGGGTGCAGGCTGACTGCCACATCTAGGATTTGAACCTAAGTAGGTCCGAACCCAAGCTATCACATACTGAATCACGGTCAGTAATACTATTACACCACGGAGGCTCATAAGTGCTACTTTCTTTGTATGTACTGAAGTAAGCTATGTAAAAACAAAGTATCACCCACTGTATTATCACTTATTTATAATCAAAATAGTAATACAGATGGAACAAGATCACGAAACTATATAAACAACTTCAGAAGCAATAGAGACATGTGGAACAAAGTGGCTATATCCACATATGAAGTTCATAAGTTCAAAAAACTACATAAATGAGGTGACACCACCGCCTGAGAAGCTATGGCAACATCATGCCGCTTTTAGCACTTCCTGCTGTCTTACCATCATGTTACCACCACAAGTTTTAAATATATCCCCGATTAGGCATACATTATTGTTTTTTGGCGTCTATTTATTCTTTTATGATGTTCACTTAATGAGAAGTAATTTTTTATCATTTCACTACCTAATATGTATATCGATGTTTGAGACCAATTTGGTGTAGGCACAATGAACAAAAAAATTATTCTTTCTTTGTCTGACCAAAAATCTTTATTCATTCTATTTCAAATATTGTTCTACTAACTCATGATAACACATCCAAGGTAATATGGATGGTACACACTGACAGTCTTGTCCATTCCGGCTAATTTCGACAAATTTCTGGGCTTTGACATACAAAGCACCACATCCATACACTCAACATTCATCAAGTACATAATAAACTAATGACAATAAAGACATTAAGACATGATAACTTGTCCCTCAGGTATTTCAAAAATATCTAAACCTTTATTCTTTCCTCTAAATTGGTCTATCTTTCCATTATCCAAAAACAATATATACTCATTTGTCAACACCACACATGATGAGCTTTTCAAGATGCAGGACTTCAATCATATATGCCTGTTAACTATTGATACTAAGGTAGATGCTATCTTCCTGAATAAAAAAAATAAATAATACAGAAAAACAGACTTTAACAATCTCACAAACCAGTCATCTTTGAACACCAACACCTGCAACATCCCTACATTCTCTCAAATATGGCTACATTATGTCTTTGATGTGTATGATGTCTGTAAACTGACCACATCATCGGGAAATACGGTATATTTACACCGGTATGGGGGATCCACGTCCCCTAACCTGCCCTCCGAGCACTGACCTTCTATCGGCCCTGTAACTGCTACAATTCTCACCGTATGGGTATGTTCATCCCCTACAACGACGAACAATAAGTTGCAGATGAAAATTAAAGTCCTCCAAAATATCATTTTGGCTTGTTTTGTTTAAAAATCCGTGTTGGTTCAGGAATGTTTACACACACACATTTCGTCTCACGCCACGTCAGCTCGACAGATGGCAGCAGCTGATCCATGCACACAACTCCTCCACCACACAAATTTCCGGAGAAGATTCAACAAGGATGTATCAATTACCCATACATAAAAAAAAAGTTATTTATCAATTTTATGAAATCTGTTTATTGGTTAATATATCATTGTATCAAGGTAAGTCAATTGTCTCGAAACTATAGAACAATGAGCGCATCAAGGCAAAAATATTGATATACATATGGGCTACACATCAGATGACGGCCAGCCTGCGGCACGTTTGACTGAGACAATACTTTATCCTTCACAGCCTGACATTAAAATTAATCACAAGATCTTTCTTCAAACAAAACTCATATCCCTTGCTTTACACTTCACTTTTGTCAAGCTACATTTCAATGTCAATCAAGAATGCTGCTGACGCGCCTTAGCTGTGACATATGAACCCTGAACATTTCTTTCAGTGATATAAATTAGGCTCCATGATAAAGATATCAGTCGTAATTAAGCCAATAAAAAATCATCACTATAAATTCGCAAAGATAAATGTACGCTAAGGCAGTGCAATGTGTACTCTTCCTTTATCGAAGTTGTATGGATCTTTTTCGAGACATTTTCATCACCATAATGATTCATCCTACAGGTCATGGATGCAAATTTAAGTTGTTCTACGGCATACGTGTACCTTACACTTTTTGTACGTCGGGAACCAAGGTGTACTATTGATGAGCTTTCAGTTGTTTTGTTTCATAGCATGTCCCGTCTCATTATATATTTCTTATTTTTGGTATCACCTTTTCTCAGAAAGTGATTCGTACGTGATCGAAATTGATATAACTTTATATTTGTTTTAGTACAGTTCTTTAGATATATGTACTAGAAAACCAATAACTTTATATCTAAATGTACCCCTTACTTTTTGAAACGACATACGTCCATGCTGTTTCATGCAGTACCTGTGCTTGACTTTTATAGTTTTCACATATTCTACCAAATTTCCCTTAAACTTTTCATTCTTGCCCGTCCCAATCATCAAAAACATGAAAAACTGTTGGCCGTGTGTGTAAAGATTCGCCAATACATGGGCTTTTGTCAATGACAGCCCGTTCCCTGGGTTCCATTACTGTCAAAAGGCGGTCCGCGTGTACTCGGCATTCAGATGGGCGAGGGCGTTTTATAAAATGTGGTTTCCCAGGTCAAGGGCGAGGCAGTTTAATAAGAGAGCTACTGGATATCGTCCGACAGATTGCAATATCAGACGTCATTAATATGGCTGAAGACCAAATAACTAACCAAATACAAATTGTTATTCAGCTCTCCTTAATGTTTCCACGCTGCAACAGCAACTAAGGTTTCTACATTCTAGTAACGGTAATATATCTAAAGTGATAAGAATATCTGTACCCTCTGTGTAATTTCTGTAACCTCTTAATGTGGTCAGACATTGAGGCATGTCGGTTCTACTGTTGAGAAGGGTTTTCCTTCGCTGAGCGGTTACTGGGAAAGATCAGCAGGTTGCTGAATAGGCTTCTGACTAGGAGTGCAAAAGACCAGAAGGATGTCCACCTAATCTTCTGACAAATGTTTCAGACTGGAGCTCGAGAAAAAATTGAAACCTGCCGCTCTTCTGACCCCTGAATAGCCCTCCTTAATGGGCCCTCTAGTATTGGTTGTTTTCTTTCCTGCTCTTCATACACTTTCGCCCACAAGCCTTAAGGTCGAACCGAAGTTGTAATTTTTTGGGAAGACTCAAAATGAAGAAAAATAGTTGCGCTATCGTCCTCAGGGTTGGTGGGTGTTAATATATTGGCACTGTTGCGGCAAAAATCAATCAAATCTCCAAAAGGATGAGCCTGAATGTTTCAAATACGTTCACAAATCTGCATCAAACCGATCATTTACCTCGTACAGTTTTACCTGTGAACATTAAAGTGCTGTTCTTCCAGTAGCCTTGTTAATGCATTGCTTTCTTCAGGAACTGTCACCCACAACAGCTCTTTGGTATTCGCTTACATAATCATCCTTTCCGCTTGTATCAACATTCTGTCCAATCAAACCATCGATCTGGCCACGTACACCTTCATTTTGTTCACCTACACCATCATTCTATCCACCCATTCAAAGTCCAATCCACCTTCGCCCACATCCTGGCAACATAATTATGTCCACAAAACACCATAATTCTGGCAGCCTACACTTTCATTCTGAATGTCTATATAATCTCTATGTCCACTTGCACCGTTAATTTGGCAAACTACACTCGCTTTTTCCCCCTGCATTAGCATTCTTACCGCTATCATACTTGTCACCCGTTTCATAATTCTAAACAAACAGCAGTTTGGCAGCCCAACCGTCACTCTTAACTGCTATATTAATACTTCAGGCACTAAAATCACCATTCTCTTGGGACGACTCCTCACAATGGCCATCCATACCACCCATGGCAGTCGCACATTCTAGCAACCCACATCATTTTAGCTACACCTTTATTCTAAGCACCCGCCATCACCCAGAGTTCACTCATCATTTTGTCAATGTACACCAATTTCATTGGTAATACCAACCTTGGCACGCTCCCTGTACATGTTATCTTTCTAAGTATTACTGTCACTATCCTGATATCCACCAATGGGCATACACATCATTCATGGCTTACTAGGTTGTGCATGCACTCACACTTATCACTCTGGCAGATGAGACTATTATTATGGGCACTTTTTAAACCACTGCTGAGTAGTGTGTGATTGCCTTCTTGCAATGTATGAGATGGGGGTCCTGTATTCATGGGCCCTCATTTCTTCAACTTTCTTGACAATCAAACTTCTTACACTTCTTTATGTTAGCAGCACTCACAATTTTCATACTTGATTTATTCCAGTCATCCACTACTTCTATAAAAGTAATTCATTACATATTTTCCAGTATGTTTATTACGTTTTAGTCTCTTGTTCCATCCTTGCATTATTCAAAACGTGTTTAAAAGCCTACAGGTTGTGATCATATCACTTCTTCCTCTTTTCTTTCATGGACAAATTTTTGGCCTCTCTCTTAATGTAACTCAGCTTTCTTAATTCTGTTACCTTTCTTTTCTCTTTCACTATCAACTTTACTTCATACCACCACTCATTACCCTCCTTTTTCACACCACATGCATCTTTCGCATAAGCCATCACTGCTTCCCTAAATGTATCTCATTCCTCACCCACTCCCCTCATGTCATTTGCTCTTGCCTTTTTCTATTCTATACTCAATCTCTCTTGGTACTTCCTCACACAAGTATTTCTAAGCTCACTTACTCTCACCACTCTTTTCTCCCCAACATTCCCTCTTATTTGAAAACCTATACAGATCTTTACCTTTGCCTCCACAAGATAGTGGTCAGAAAACCTCTACAGCTTCCCCTCTCAGCACATTCACATCCAAAAGTCTTTTGCATGCCTATCAGTTAACACGTAATCCAGTAATGCCCTTTGACCATCTCTCCTACTCACTTACTTATACTTATGTATATCTCTCTTTTTAAACCAGTCTTTTTTCAGCACACAAATCCACAAGCTCTTCACCATTTCTGTTCATAACACTGAATACTCCATGTACACCAATTATACTCTCAACTGCCATATTATTCACCGCATTTAAATCACCCATCAGCAAAACCTGGTCTCATGCATCAAAGCTGCTGACACTCACTCAGCTGCTCCCAATAACTTGCACCTCATGACCTTTCTTCTCATGACTAGGTGGATAAGCACCAATAATCTTCCATCTCTCCCCAGTCACTTTCAGTTTTACCCACATTAATCTAGATTTTACTTCCTTACACTCCATCACATACTCCCACAACTGCTTCAGGAGTAAAACTACTCCTTCCTTAGCTCTTGTCCTCTCATCAACCCCTGACTTTACTCCCACGACTTTCCCAAACTACTCTTCCCCTTTACCTTTGAGCTTTGTTTCACTCAGAGCCAGAACATCCAGGTTTCTTTCACCATTGTCCTTGGGAACTGGAGAGGAAGAATACTGTTCCCGTTGTCCCTGCTGCATTTTAGGTGACTAAGGGGCAAGAGCAAGTGGCAGTAAATTCTACTTTCCTGTAGTACTTTCCAAAAGAAAGAACAAAGCAAGAGGCCATGTGAGGATTTTCCCCTCTAAGGCTCTGTTATCTATTTTTGATGCTATCTTGCTCATGTGGGAAATGGCGAACATGTATGAAAAAATTATAATAACGTGGGTAAAATCAAAAGTGGATGGCAGAGATCGGTGATTATGTTATTAAAGCTTGTGCTCCTGGCCATGAGAAGAAAGATCATGAGAGGCAAGTGTTTTGGGAGCAGTTGAGTGAGTGTGTCAACAGTTTTGAAGTAAGGGACCAAAGTATTAGTGATGGGTGAATTGAGTGTGAAGGTAAATTATGTGGCATTTGAGGGTATGACTGGGGGGCATGGGGTAGTCAATAGTGTGAATGGAAATGGTGAACAATTTGTGGAGGATGCTGAAAAAGAGCTGGTGATTGGAAATACATGGTTCAAAAAGGGATGTACACAAGTGAATGGGAAAGATGGTTGGTGGGATTATTGGATTACACACTAATTGACAGACATGTAAAAGAGAGGCTTTTGGATGTAACTCTGCTGAGGGAGGCAGCTGGTGGGACGTCTGATCATTACCATGTGGAGGCAAGGGTGGAAATTTGTAGAGGTTCTCAGAAAAGAAGGATACACAAGCTTGAAAAAGAGATTTGTGTAAAGAAATAACAGGAGAGATTGAGTGTAAAATGGCAACAAAATGTGAGTATACAAAGCTAGGGAAGTGAGCAAGGAATGGGAGATATCTAGGAAAGCAGTGCTGGATGTGCGAATGATACTTGTGGCATGTGTAAGGTGGGAGGTTAGCAGATTAAGATGGGTATTGAGTGGTGGGATGATGAAATAAAGTTCCTAGTGAAAGAGAAAAGAGAGGTATATAAGCAGTACTTCCAGGTAAGAAGTGCAAATGATTGGGGTAAACAAAAGAGAAAGCAGCTGGAGGTTAAGAGGAAGGTGCAATGGTTGGAAAATAGGGCAAAAGAGGGTTGGGATGAGCAAGTATCAGTAAACTTTAGGGAGAATAAGATGTTTTGGAAAGGGCTTAATAGTGTGCAAAAAGCAAGAGAACAAATGGGAACATCGGTAAAGGAGTAAATGGGAAGTGATAACATGCAATTATGAAGTGAGGAGATAGAGTGAAGATTTTGAAGGACTGATGAATGTGTTTGATGACAGGGTGGCAGATGAAGGGTAGTTCGGTCAGGGAGGTATGTAAAGTGAGTCATGGAAATAGGTTTGATGAAGAGAGAAAAGGTGATGAAAGCCTTACTTAAGATGAACTGAGGCAAGGCAGCTAGAGTGGATGGTATTGCAGCTGAATTTTTTAAGAAAGGGGATGGTTGTGTTGCCGATTGGTTAGTTAGGATTTTCAACGTATGTATGGATCATAGTGAGGTGCCTAAGCATTGGCAGAATATGAGTGCATGTACAGTGCCATTGTATAAAGGCAAGGGGTATATAGGTGAATGTTCAAACTACAAAGGTATAATCTTGTTGAATGTACCTATTAAGCCATACAGGAGAGTAAGGGATTGAGAGGATGAAGGCATGTATAGAGCATTATAATGGTAGGAGCAGTATGGTTTCAGAAATGGCAGAGGATGTGTGTGAGAAATAGAAAACTAAAAAGATTTGCATGTGGAAGGTCTTACGGATATACAGTGTGAGATGAAAGTTGCTAGAAGCAGCAAGAAATCTTTATCAAGGATGTAAGGCATGTGTACGAGTTGGAAGAGAGGAAAGTGAGTGGTTCCAAGTGAAGACTGGAGTGTGATGTCACTATGGCTGATTAATTCGTTTATGGCTAGGGTGGTGATGGAAGTAAATGAAAGAATCTTGAAGAGAGGGGCGAGTATGCAGTCTATGGGAGATGAGAAGGCTTGAGAAGTGAGTCAGTTGTTATTTCCTGATGTTACAGCACAGATTGCAGATTCAAGAATGAAACTGAAGAAGTTGGAGACTGAGACTGAATGAGTGTTTAGGAAGTTGAGAGTAAATGTGAATCAAAGCAAGGTTATTAGGTTTAACAGTGTTGAAGGATAGGTTAATTAGGGTGTAAGTCTGACTAAAGAAAATGAAGGAAGTGATGTGTTTTAGATACCTGGAAGAGGACATGGCAACAAATGGAACCATAAAAGTGTGAGTGAGTTATAGGGTGGGTGAGGAGGAGAAAGTTCTGGGGCACTAAGGAATGTGTGGAAAGAGGTCATTGTCTGGGAGGGCAAAAATGGGTATGTCTGAAGTAGTCCCAACAATGTTATATGGATATCAGGCCTGGACTATGGATGAGGATGTATCGATGATGGTGGATGGGTTGGAAAGGAAAAGTTTGAAGACAGTGTGTGGTGTGAGGTGGTTTGATTGAATAAGTAATAAATGGGCAAGAGAGAGGTGTGGTAATAAAGAGTGTGGTAGAGAAAGTTAAAAACAGTGTGTTGCAATGGTTTGGACATATGAAGAGAATGAAAGGTTAACAAAGTGGATATTTGTGTTAGAAGTGGAGGGAACAAGGAGAAGGGGTAGACCAAATTGGAGATGGAGGGATGGAGGGAAAAAGATTCTGAGTGGTCAGGGCCTGAACATGCAAAAGGTTGAAATGCATGCACTATATAGAGTGAACTGGAATGATGTGGTATACAGGGGTTGACAAGCTGTCAATGGAATGATCCAGGGGCATGTGAAGTGATGGAGTAAATCATGGAAAGGTCTGTGGGGCCTGGTTGTGCATGGTGCATTACACATAAGAGACAGAGAATGGATGCGAGTGAATGTGGTCTTTCTTCATCTGTTCCTGGCTGTACCCTGCTAATCCAGGAAACAGCAATCAAGTATGAGAAAGAAATCATAATAATAAACATATTTTATCTGGGGATAAAGGAAAAAGAATACTGCCCATGTATCTCCATGTCATACAGGGTGACTAAGAGGGACAGGAGAGGGAGGGCTGAAAATCCTACCCTCCTGCACCACTTTCCAAAAGAAGGAACAGAGGAAAATGCCAAATGAGGATTTCTTTTTTTCCTCTAAGGCTCAGTCATCTGTTCTGGATTAGCTATCTCTCTAACATGGAAAATACCAAACAAGTATGAAAAAAAAGAAAATAAACACATTAGGGTGGGGGAAAAAAGAGAGACTGCACTCATAATTATTGACTACCACAGTGTATAAAAAAGTGATCTACAAAATTTGAGCATTCTAGAACAATGTTATTGGTAGAGTACAAATCAGAAAACTTACAAGAATTACATGCCTAAACAAAACTGGAATAATTTTTCTGAGTATTGCTGACACAAAAAAAATCACTATTAGACTCATTATTAATGCACACAGATACTGCATGTAATGTTAATCAACATGACATGAATGAAAAAAATTCCAGATTCTAAACTTGCAAATTTTATTGATCTCTGCATTGTTCTTGACAAGATAAGATGATAATATCATCAAAGAAAATATCATGGATATAGTCTCTGAAAGGTTCAGTAAGACATTCAGTGCAATAAAGAGAACACATGTGCTGCTACAAAGCAGGTAGTCAGTTTCCAGAACTAAGGAAAAATGGTTGAATGATGATATCTAATAAAATGGGGCACAAGAAACTTGCTGAGCAACAACCAAAAAGATCAAGTAAGTTCTGTAAATCTGCATAACAAACTACAAAATCTGTGTGTTAAAGGAAATGTCAATATGAACCTTACATTGCTCAAAATATAACCTATAGGATTTCATGGCTAAGTAAGATATAAAACCCAGTCAACTGGTCCAATAATCATAAAAATCTATGACCTGGTTCAAGACAACGAAGCCATAATTAAGATATATGATTTTTTTCCTCATTCATACTCACCAATGAAGATAAAGCTCATGTACCAGATCCAGATCTAACAGAACTAAAGAATTATAAAATTTTGAAGGTCAATTCTCTTCTGTCCAGCAGTTTTTTTCTTCACCATTAAAGTTTCCTTATCCCTTTGGTTAACACAGTATTCAAGGTCCCATGAAACTCCTTCACCCTCTCTCTTGATCTTTCAGGAAATGCTTATCATCTCCAATCCTCATTATCTTTAAAGCATTATGATGCTTCATGGTGAAAAGAGCATTGAGACTTTCAAAGGTATTTGGTTTCATTCAGAATTTGTATGGAAGCACCACTATGAAATTTTTTTGAAGTTCTCCCTCTTTTGTTTTAAAACTGAAATATTACAAAATGAAATGCTTCTATACCTGAAATAGTCATGGAAAATATCTCATAGCACTTTCCCAGGGCAAAAGATACCCAATACAAACCATATTCACAGAATCTTCTGATAGAGTGACAAAAAATTACTCATTTTATAAGCCTATACATAGGAAGAGAGGAAAGTGATTGGTTCTCAGTGAATGTAGGTTTGCGGCAGGGGTGTGTGATGTCTCCATGGTTGTTTAATTTGTTTATGGCTGGGGTTGTTAGAGAGGTGAATGCAAGAGTTTTGGAAAGAGGGGCAAGTATGAAGTCTGTTGGGGATGAGAGAGCTTGGGAAGTGAGTCAGTTGTTGTTCGCTGATGATACAGCGCTGGTGGCTGATTCATGTGAGAAACTGCAGAAGCTGGTGACTGAGTTTGGTAAAGTGTGTGAAAGAAGAAAGTTAAGAGTAAATGTGAATAAGAGCAAGGTTATTAGGTACAGTAGGGTTGAGGGTCAAGTCAATTGGGAGGTGAGTTTGAATGGAGAAAAACTGGAGGAAGTGAAGTGTTTTAGATATCTGGGAGTGGATCTGGCAGCGGATGGAACCATGGAAGCGGAAGTGGATCACGGTGGGGGAGGGGGCGAAAATTCTGGGAGCCTTGAAGAATGTGTGGAAGTCGAGAACATTATCTCGGAAAGCAAAAATGGGTATGTTTGAAGGAATAGTGGTTCCAACAATGTTGTATGGTTGCGAGGCGTGGGCTATGGATAGAGTTGTGCGCAGGAGGTTGGATGTGCTGGAAATGAGATGTATGAGGACAATGTGTGGTGTGAGGTGGTTTGATCGAGTAAGTAACGTAAGGGTAAGAGAGATGTGTTGAAATAAAAAGAGCGTGGTTGAGAGAGCAGAAGAGGGTGTTTTGAAATGGTTTGGGCACATGGAGAGAATGAGTGAGGAAAGATTGACCAAGAGGATATATGTGTCGGAGGTGGAGGGAACGAGGAGAAGAGGGAGACCAAATTGGAGGTGGAAAGATGGAGTGAAAAAGATTTTGTGTGATCGGGGCCTGAACATGCAGGAGGGTGAAAGGAGGGCAAGGAATAGAGTGAATTGGAGCGATGTGGTATACCGGGGTTGACGTGCTGTCAGCGGATTGAATCAGGGAATGTGAGGCGTCTGGGGTAAACCATGGAAAGCTGTGTAGGTATGTATATTTGCGTGTGTGGACGTATGTATATACATGTGTATGGGGGTGGGTTGGGCCATTTCTTTCGTCTGTTTCCTTGCGCTACCTCGCAAACACGGGAGACAGCGGGAAAAAAAAAAAAAAAAAAAAAAAAAAAAAAAAAAAAAAACATACCCCAACATACATTTCAACCCAGATTCGAATTTGGCATGAAAAACAGTCCTCATAATGAAGTTTTCCAGTAAATCTTTAACTCTCAAAAAATACCAAACTGTAGGTTTAGGGAATTTTTTCAAACGTGAAATAATCATGAAAAATATCTCATACTGCATCCCCAATAAACGCAAACCAAATAATCACAGAATCTTTTGAGAGAGTTACAATTACTTATTCATAGGCCACAATATTCTTCAACATATATATGAAGACTAGAACTGAATTCAGCATGAAAAATAGTCCTTATGATGAGGTTTTCAAGCAAGTCTTTTACTCACAAATATATCAAAAATTGTAGGTCATAGCTCAAGGAAATTTTTAACCCCAAACCCTCTTGATTTTGAATTACAAATATGAAATTATGAAACCCTTCTATTCTTGTAGTAATCAAAGAAAATATCTCATAATGATTCCCTATGTCTAAAGATACAAAATAAATATAAATAAAATAATTAAAGAATCTTCTAAAAGTTACCATTAATTTTCTATTTACAGGCCTTTGTGTCTCCCAACATATATGTCAACTGCAGATTCAAATTTCGCATGAAAAAATTCCTTCTACTGAGACTTTAAAGCAAATTTATTACCCTTTAAAATACTAAAAACTGCAGGAAATTTTTTTGCCTCAAACCCTTTTAGTTTTAAAATGAAAATAGGACATAATGAAACTCTTCTATACTTGAAATAATCACAGGCAAATAAAATGATTCCCTAAGGCAACAGATATGCTGTAAATATGAATCAAATTAATTCATAGAATCTTCTGAAAGTTACCATTAATTGCTTATTTACAGGCCTTTAAGTCCTCCAACATAAAAGTTAATTGTAGATTCAAATTTGGCATGAAAAATAGTCCTTATACTGAGGTTTTCAAGCAAATCTATTACCCTAACTTAAATAACAAAAATTACATGTAATAGTTCAAAGAATTCTTTAGCTCCAAAACCCTTTTGTTTTAAAACTGAAATACAGCACGATGAAACTCTTCCATACATGAAATAATCACGGAAAATGTCACATAATGCTTAACGAAGGCGACAGATACCCAATGAATACAAACTGAATAATCACAGAATATTCTATAAGCTTAACAATTAATTACTTATTCACGGGCCTTAATATCCCCCAACATATACATCAGCCTCAGATTCAAATTTAGCTTGAAAAGTAGTCCTTATCACTAAAATACCAAAAATTGCAAGTAATAGTTCAGGTAATTTTTAGAGCAAAAAACCTGTTTTAAAATTGACATATGACGATGAAACGCTTTTGTACTTGAAACAAGTCATGGAAAATATCTCATAATGCTTAAGGCGAAAGATACCCAATAAATAAGAACCAAATAATCACAGAATCTTCTAAAAGAATATCAATTAATTACTTCAAAAGAGTATCAATTAATTATTTATTTTCTAGGCCTTAATATCTTTCAATTAATTACTTATTTTCTAAGCCTTTATATCTTTCAATATCAGATTCAAATTCAGCATGAAAAATAATCTTGATACTGATGTTTTCAAGCAATTTATAATACAAAAAAAAAAAAAAAAGAAAAAAAACACTTAGATGATAGTTCAGGGAATTTTTTATCCCCAAAATCTTTTTGTTTTAAAATTCAAATATGGCATAAGGAGATGTTTATATACTTGAAATAATAATAAATTTATTTTAAAATAAAAATATGAAACCATGAAACTTTTCCATACTTAAAATAATCATGGAAAATACCTCATGATGCTTCCCCAAGGTGACAGATACTTAATAAATACGAACGAAATAATCACAGACTCTTTCAGAGGAGTAACAAATAATTACTTATTTACAGGTCTAAAATCCCACAACAAATAGTTCAACCCTAGGTTCAAATTCAGTATGAAAAATGGTACTTATACTTAGGTTTTAAGGCAAATCTATTACTCTCATAAAAATGCAAAAAATTGCATGCAATATTTCAAGGAAATTTTCAGCCCCAATAACTTTTGAAATATGACAATGAAATGCTTCTATACTTGAAATGAAAACTGAAAATATCTCTTTAAGCTTCTTCAAGTTGACTTACACCCGATAAGTATTCATATTTTATCTATTTTACTTTGTTACTCTCTCCCGTGTTAGCGAGGTAGCACAGGGAAACAGACGAAAGAATGGCCCAACCCACCCACAAACACATGCATATACAAACACGTCCACACACACACATACATACCAATACATTTCAACATATACATTTATATACATACACAGACATATACATATATACACATGTACATAATTCATACTTGCTGCCTTTACTCATTCCCATCGCTACCCCTCCACACATGAAATGACAACCCCATCCCCCCTCATGCGTGTGAGGTAGTGCTAGGAAAAGACAATAAAGGCCACATTCGTTCACACTCAGTCTCTAGCTGTCATGTATAATGCACCGAAACCACAGCTCCCTTTCCACATCCAGGCCCCACAAAACTTTCCATGGTTTACCCCAGACGCTTCACATGCCCTGGTTCAATCCATTGACAGCACATTGAACCCAGTATACCACATTGTTCCAATTCACTCTTTTCCTTGCACGCCTTTCACCCTCCTCCATGTTCAGGCCCCGATCGCTCTAAATCTTTTTAACCTATGTTTCCACCTCCAATTTGGTCTCCCACTTCTCCTCATTCCCTCTACCTCTGACACATATATCCTCTTTGTCAATCTCTCCTCACTCAATCTCTCCATGTGACCAAACCACTTCAAAACAACCTCTTCTGCTCTCTCGACCACACTCTTTTCATTACTACACATCTCTCTTACCCTTTCATTACTTACTCGGTCAAACCACCTCACACCACATATTGTCCTCAAACACCTCATTTCCAACACATCCACCCTCCTCCGCACAACTCTATCTATAGCCCACGCCTTGCAACCATATAGCACTGTTGGAACCACTATTCCTTCAAACATACCATTTTTGCTTTCCGAGATAATGTTCTCGCCTTCCATACATTTTTCAACGCTCCCAGAACCTTCACCCCCTCCCCTACCCTATGACTCACTTCTGCTTCCATAGCTCCATCCACTGCCAAATCCACTCCCAGATATCTAAAACATTTCACTTCCTCCACTTTTTCTCCATTCCAACTTACCTCCCAATTGACTTGTCCCAATAAGTATGAACCAAATCATCATGGAACCTTCTAAAAGAGTTACAATTAATTGCTTATGACAGGCCTTAATATTTCCTAACATATATTTCAAGCCTAGATTCAAATTCTGCATGAAAAGTAGTTCTTACACAAAGGTTTTCAAGCAAATCTATCACTCTTCAAAAAAATACCAAAAATTGCAGGTAATAGTTCAGGATTTTTTTTTAGCCCCAAAATGTTTTTGTTTTAAAGTACAAATATTAAGAAATTAAATGCTCCATGAGTGAAATAGTCATAGAGAATATCTCATAATGCTTCCCCATGGTCTCAGGTATCCAGTAAATATCTAACAAATAATCAAAGAATCTCCTAAAAGAGTTACCATATATCTCTGATGCCTGTTCCAACTGGATCTCCCTCAAAGGGGTGGCCATGGCAACAGAGTCCCCATAACTAAAGAACTCCAATGCCGTTTTTCGCCTTTAGCGCCTCACCCTTAACAGACCAGTGGCAGAGGGCAAGTCTAACGCAGTGTTTGGAGAGGCTGCTATCTAAAGTTCCTAATGACTACTATCTAATACTCCTACCTTCTGCTTCTCCCTAATAATCCTGCCTAAATGTTGCAACCTATTCCTCATGCACTTCCCTAGCTTTGTCTCATCTCACCTTTTGCCATGTACACTCAATTTTATTTGGTATTACTTTGCAAAAGTCTCTTTTCCAAGAGGTAAAGTTTGGAGCTGGTGAGAGGATAAAAGTTAAGTAAGAGGTAGCACTACTACTGGTGCAGGGGTTTTGGGAATGTCTGAAGGGTTGTAAGGAAAAGAGCTCTAGACTGATGAGGGTAAAAATGAAAGAGTACTGCAAGAGATAGGTGATTATTAGTGGTCTTGCACCTGGCCAAGAGAAGAATGATAGCATGCAATTGTTTTGCAAGCAGAGAGTGTCAGCAGTTTCGATGCAAAAGACCAGGTGTTAGAAATGGATGATTTACTTATTTACAGGCCTTAATATATCCAAACATATATTTCAACCCCAGGTTCGAATTCAGCATGAAAAACAGTCTTTGTACTGAGGTCTTCAAGCAAATCTATCACTTTCACAAAAATAACAAAAATTGTGGGTGATAGTTTAAGGAAATTTTTAGCCTCAATCAGTTTTATTTTCATAATAAAAATAAGAAATCATGAAACATTTCCATACTTAAAATAATCATGGAAAATATCTCATAATGCTTCCCTAAGGCAATAGATACTCAATATATAAAAGCAGTATGATCACAGCGTCTTCTAAAAGAGTGACAATTAATTACTTATAAGCCTTAATATCCCCTAGCACATATTTCAACCCATATTCGAATTCAGCAAGAAAAATAGTCCCTAGATTGAGGTTTTCATGCAAATCCATAATTCTCACAAAAATACCAAAAATTTGCAGGTAATACTTCAGGGATTTTTTAGCCCTAAAATCTTTTTAGTTTAGAATTTAAATCTTGCATAATGATAAGTTTAATACTTGAAATAATGAAAAATATTTCATAATGCATCTGGGGTAAACCATGGAAAGGTCTGTGGAGCCTGGATGTGGAGAGGCAGCTATGGTTTTGGTGCATTACACATGACAGCTAGAGACTGAGTGTGAATGAATGTGGCCTTTTTTGTCTGTTTCCTGGTGCTCGCAAACGCGGGAGACAGCGACAAAGCAAAATAAATAAATAAAACATAAATAATTATCATTATTTATGTATATAAAAAAATCAAAATGTTTCCCCAAGGCAACAGATACCCAATAAATACAAACCGAAAAATCACAGAATCTTTCACAAAAGTAACAATCAATTACTTATTTACTGGCTTTAATATCCCACAACATATATTTCAACCTCAGATTTGAATTTAGCATGAACAATAGTCCTTCAAATGAGGTTTTTAATTATCTCACAAAAATACCAAAAATTGCAGGAAATAGTTCAGTGAATTTTGGCTCCAAACCCTCTTAGTTATAAAATTGAAAAATGACATATTGAAACGCTACAATACCTAAAAAATAAACTGAAAATATCTCATAAGGATTCTTCAATGCGACAGATACCCAATAAATATGAACTGAATAATCATATGTTCTTCTAAAAGAGTTGCAATATTAATTATTCATTTATGGGCCATATTGCTCCCCAACATATATTTCAAACCTAAATTTGAATTCAGCATGAAAAATACTCCATATACTGAGGTTTCCAAGCAAATCTATTACCATAACAAAATACCCAAAATTGTAGGTAATAGTTCAGGGAATATATAGATATACATAAGAATACGTATGTAAGTAGGAGAGATGGCCAGAGAGCGTTATTGGATTACGTGTTAATTGACAGGCACACGAAAGAGAGACTTTTGGATGTTAATGTGCTGAGAGGTGCAACTGGAGGGATGTCTGATCATTATCTTGTGGAGGCTAAGGTGAAGATTTGTATGGGTTTTCAGAAAAGAAGAGTGAATGTTGGGGTGAAGAGGGTGGTGAGAGTAAGTGAGCTTGGGAAGGAGACTTGTGTGAGGAAGTACCAGGAGAGACTGAGTACAGAATGGAAAAAGGTGAGAACAATAGAAGTAAGGGGAGTGGGGGAGGAATGGGATGTATTTAGGGAATCAGTGATGGATTGCGCAAAAGATGCTTGTGGCATGAGAAGAGTGGGAGGTGGGTTGATTAGAAAGGGTAGTGAGTGGTGGGATGAAGAAGTAAGATTATTAGTGAAAGAGAAGAGAGAGGCATTTGGACGATTTTTGCAGGGAAAAAATGCAATTGAGTGGGAGATGTATAAAAGAAAGAGACAGGAGGTCAAGAGAAAGGTGCAAGAGGTGAAAAAGAGGGCAAATGAGAGTTGGGTTGAGAGAGTATCATTAAATTTTAGGGAGAATAAAAAGATGTTCTGGAAGGAGGTAAATAAAGTGCATAAGACAAGGGAGCAAATGGGAACTTCAGTGAACGGCGCTAATGGGGAGGTGATAACAAGTAGTGGTGATGTGAGAAGGAGATGGAGTGAGTATTTTGAAGGTGTGTTGAATGTGTTTGATGATAGAGTGGCAGATATAGGGTGTTTTGGTCGAGGTGGTGTGCAAAGTGAGAGGGTTAGGGAAAATGATTTGGTAAACAGAGAAGAGGTAGTAAAAGCCTTGCGGAAGATGAAAGCCGGCAAGGCAGCAGGTTTGGATGGTATTGCAGTGGAATTTATTAAAAAAGGGGGTGACTGTATTGTTGACTGGTTGGTAAGGTTATTTAATGTATGTATGACTCATGGTGAGGTGCCTGAGGATTGGCGGAATGCGTGCATAGTGCCATTGTACAAAGGCAAAGGGGATAAGAGTGAGTGCTCAAATTACAGAGGTATAAGTTTGTTGAGTATTCCTGGTAAATTATATGGGAGGGTATTGATTGAGAGGGTGAAGGCATGTACAGAGCATCAGATTGGGGAAGAGAAGTGTGGTTTCAGAAGTGGTAGAGGATGTGTGGATCAGGTGTTTGCTTTGAAGAATGTATGTGAGAAATACTTAGAAAAGCAAATGGATTTGTATGTAGCATTTATGGATCTGGAGAAGGCATATGATAGAGTTGACAGAGATGCTCTGTGGAAGGTATTAAGAATATATGGTGTGGGAGGCAAGTTGTTAGAAGCAGTGAAAAGTTTTTATCGAGGAAGTAAGGCATGTGTACGTGTAGGAAGAGAGGAAAGTGATTGGTTCTCAGTGAATGGAGGTTTGCAGCAGGGGTGTGTGATGTCTCCATGGTTGTTTAATTTGTTTATGGATGGGGTTGTTAGGGAGGTGAATGCAAGAGTTTTGGAAAGAGGGGCAAGTATGAAGTCTGTTGTGGATGAGAGAGCTTGGGAAGTGAGTCAGTTGTTGTTCGCTGATGATACAGCGCTGGTGGCTGATTCATGTGAGAAACTGCAGAAGCTGGTGACTGAGTTTGGTAAAGTGTGTGAAAGAAGAAAGTTAAGAGTAAATGTGAATAAGAGCAAGGTTATTAGGTACAGTATGGGTTGAGGGTCAAGTCAATTGGGAGGTGAGTTTGAATGGAGAAAAACTGGAGGAAGTAAAGTGTTTTAGATATCTGGGAGTGGATCTGGCAGCGGATGGAACCATGGAAGCGGAAGTGAATCATAGGGTGGGGGAGGGGGCGAAAATCCAGGGAGCCTTGAAGAATGTGTGGAAGTCGAGAACATTATCTCGGAAAGCAAAAATGGGTATGTTTGAAGGAATAGTGGTTCCAACAATGTTGTATGGTTGCGAGGCGTGGGCTATGGATAGAGTTGTGTGCAGGAGGGTGGATGTGCTGGAAATGAGATGTTTGAGGACAATGTGTGGTGTGAGGTGGTTTGATCGAGTAAGTATTGTAAGGGTAAGAGAGATGTGTGGAAATAAAAAGAGTGTGGTTGAGAGAGCAGAGGAGGGTGTTTTGAAATGGTTTGGGCACATGGAGAGAATGAGTGAGGAAAGATTGACCAAGAGGATATATGTGTCGGAGGTGGAGGGAACGAGGAGAAGTGGGAGACCAAATTGGAGGTGGAAAGATGGAGTGAAAAAGATTTTGTGTGATCGGGGCCTGAACATGCAGGAGGATGAAAGGAGGGCAAGGAATAGAGTGAATTGGATCAATGTAGTATACCAGGGTTGACGTGCTGTCAGTGAATTGAATCAGGGCATGTGAAGCGTCTGGGGTAAACCATGGAAAGTTGTGTGGGGCCTGGATGTGGAAAGGGAGCTGTGGTTTCGGGCATAATTGCGTGGCAGCTAGAGACTGAGTGTGAATGAATGGGGCCTTTGTTGTCTTTTCCTAGTGCTACCTCGCACACATGAGGGGGGAGGGGGAAGGTATTCCATGTGTGGCGAGGTGGCGATGGGAGTGAATGGGGGCAGACAGTGTGAATTGTGTGCATGGGTATAAATGTATGTGTCTGTGTATGTATATATATGTGTACATTGAGATGTATAGGTATGTATATTTGCATGTGTGGACGTGTGTGTGTATACATTGTGTATGCGTGTGTGTGTGTGTATACATTGTGTATGGGGGTGGGTTGGGCCATTTCTTTCATCTGTTTCCTTGCGCTACCTCGCAAACGCGGGAGACAGCGACAAAGCAAAATAAATAAATAAATAAAAGGTTTTTGTTTTCAATTAGAAATATAATGTAATGAAACACTTTCCCAATCCTCATTATCTTTAAAGCATTATGATGGATGGTGAAAGAGCATCATTATGAAATATTTTTTGAAGTTCTCCCTTTTCATCAAACTTGTCTCCAACTTGATATTCTTTCTTCACCAGTTTATATTCCTGTCTTTTTCCAAATATCTATAGTTTTCCTGATAGATATGGAAGTACTTTCTTAGATGGCCTTCTTCATTATGTGAACATGAAAATACTTGCAGGTACTTGAACCACATATGGAAGTTATGGACCAGGTGCATTTTTCATCATCAGACCAACAAGATAAGTGCTATTGCTCACACAAGTTTGTCTCTTAAAGTCTGTGTCTATCTTCTGAACTGAAAAGAAAAATAAAACCAATCAGTTACTAATGTAACTGCCTTGATATATCAATCAAATATTTACAGCTTGTTACATGTATTTATCCCTAAGGATAAGAGAGAAAAATTAATAACCATGAATCTTTTGTAATCATCTAGGTACAACACTATCTGTAAAGAATAGGGAAAGAATTCTCAACTCATGGGGCTCCATCTTTCAAACTTTCTTTACTCATGATGAGATTCTGCCATTAAGGTTGGTTAGCACACAGGACTCATTACAAGAAAATTCACGGTTAAGAATAAAGATTTACATTTTATTGTGTTATGTGAAATATGGCAAGTGTGTTTTTGCTGATAGAGGGCTAACAGAAATGTGTCAGGTCATATTTATTAAAGAAGACATGAAAGAGTAGAGAGCTGCAAAAATTCAAGGTGTATGGAAAGAAACAGTTAACAAAACGACCCATCCTTGAGTTGCCAACAGCATACAGTAATGATATGACACAGCAGCTTGCTGAGTATTGCATTATGTACCTATCACTGGGGAACACAAGCAGCCAGCTCTTGGGAGCAAAAACCCAAAGTAATATCAATAGAGGATGGAAACTGAACTAACATTGTGGTGTATGGCAACCGGGTCAAGTTTTGAAGTTAGCCTGGGAGCAGCTGAGTTTTGATGCACGAGACCGGGTTATAGTGATGGGTGATTTGAATGCAAAGGTGAGTAATGTGGCAGTTGAGGGAATAATTGGTGTACATGAGGTGTTCAGTGTTGTAAATGGAAATTGTGAAGAGCTTGTAGATTTATGTGCTGAAAAAGGACTGGTGATTGGGAATACCTGGTTTAAAAAGAGAGATATACGTAAGTATACGTATGTAAGTAGGAGAGATGGCCAGAGAGCGTTATTGGATTACGTGTTAAGTGATAGGTGCGCAAAACAGACTTTTGGATGTTAATGTGCTGAGAGGTGCAAATGGAGGGATGTCTGATCATTATCTTGTAGAGGTGAAAGTGAAGATTTGTAGAGGTTTTCCGAAAAGAAGAATGTTGGGGTGAAAAGAGTGGTAAGAGTAAGTGAGCTTGGGAAAGAGACTTGTGTGAGGAAGCACCAGGAGAGACTGAGTACAGAATGGAAAAAGGTGAGAACAAAGGACGTAAGGGGAGTGGGGGAGGAATGGGATGTATTTACGGAAGCAGTGATGGCTTGCGCAAAAGATGCTTGTGGCATGAGAAGCGTGAGAGGTGGGCAGATTAGAAAGGGTAGTGAGTGGTGGGATGAAGAAGTAAGATTATTAGTGAAAGAGAAGAGAAAGGCATTTGGATGATTTTTGCAGGGAAATAATGCAAATGACTGGGAGATGTATAAAAGAAAGAGGCAGGTCAAGAGAAAGGTGCAAGAGGTGAAAAAGAGGGCAAATGAGAGTTGGGGTGAGAGAGTATCATTAAATTTTAGGGAGAATATAAAGATGTTTTGGAAGGAGGTAAATGAAGTGCGTAAGACAAGGGAACCAATGGGAAGTTCAGTGAAGGGGACTAATGGGGAGGTGATAACAAGTAGTGGTGATGCGAGAAGGAGATGGAGTGAGTATTTTGAAGGTTTGTTGAATGAGTTTGATGATAGAGTGGCAGATATAGGGTGTTTTGGTTGAGGTGGTGTGCAAAGTGAGAGGGTTAGGGAGAATGATTTGGTTAACAGAGAAGAGGTAGTAAAAGCTTTGCGGAAGATGAAAGCCGGCAAAGCAGTGGGTTTGGATGGTATTGAAGTGGAATTTATTAAAAAAGGGGGTGACTGTATTGTTGACTGGTTGGTAAGGTTATTTAATGTATGTATGACTCATGGTGAGGTGCCTGAGGATTGGTGGAATGCTTGCATAGTGCCACTGTACAAAGACAAAGGGAATAAAAGTGAGTGCTCAAATTACAGAGGTATAAGTTGGTTGAGTATTCTTGGGAAATTATATGGGAGGGTATTGATTGAGAGGGTAAAGACATGTACAAAGCATCAGATTGGGGAAGAGCAGTGTGGTTTCAGAAGTGATTGAGGATGTGTGGATCAGGTGTTTGCTTTGAAAATTGTATGTGAGAAATACTTAGAAAAACAAATGGATTTGTATGTAGCATTTATGGATCTGGATAGAGCATATGATAGAGTTGACAGAGAGGCTTTGTGGAAGGTATTAAGAGTATATGGTGTGGGAGGTAAGTTGTTAGAAGCAGTGAAAAGTTTTTATCGAGGATGTTAGGCAGGTATACGAGTAGAAAGAGAGGAAAGTGATTGGTTCCCAGTGAATGTCGGTATGCGGCAGGGGTGCGTGATGTCTCCATGGTTGTTTAATCTGTTTATGGATGGGGTTGTTAGAGAGGTGAATGCAAGGGTTTTGGAGAGAGGGGCAAGTATGCAGTCTGTTGTGGATGAGAGGGCTTGGGAAGTGAGTCAGTTTTTCGTTGATGATACAGCACTGGTAGCTGATTCGGGTGAGAAACTGCAGAAGTTGGTGACTGAGTTTGGTAAAGTGTGTGAAAGAAGAAAGCTCAGAGTAAATGTGAATAAGAGCAAGGTAATTAGGTTCAGTACAGTTGAGAGACAAGTTAATTGGGAGGTAAATTTGAATAGAGAAAAACTGGGGAAGTGAAGTGTTTTAGATATCTGGGAGTGGATTTAGCAGAGGATGGAACCACGGAAGCAGAAGTGAGTCACTGGGTGGGGGAGGGGATGAAGTTTCTGAGTGCATTGAAGAATGTGTGGAAGGTGAGAACGTTATCTCGGAGAGCAAACATGGGTATGTTTGAAGGAATAGTGGTTCCAACAATGTTATATGGTTGTGATGCATGGGCTATATTTAGGGTTGTGCGGAGGAGGGTGGATGTGTTGGAAAAGAAATGTTTGAGGACAATATGTGGTGTGAGGTGGTTTGATCGAGTAAGTAATAAAAGAGTAAGAGAGATGTGTTGTAATAAAAAGAGTGTGGTTGAGAAAGCAGAAGAGGGTGTATTGAACTGGTTTGGTCACATGGAGAGAATGAATGAGGAAAGACCGACAAAGAGGATATATGTCAGAGGTGGAAGGAACAAGGAGAAGTGGGAGACCACATCGGAGGTGGAAGGATGGAGTGAAAAAAATTTTGAGCGATCGGGGCCAGAACATACAGGAGGGTGAAATGCGTGCAAAAAATAGAGTGAATTGGAACGATGTGGCATAACGGGGTTGGTGTGTTATCATTGGATTGAACCACAGCATGTGAAGCATCTGGGGTAAACCATGGAAAGTTTTGTGGGGCCTGGATGTGGAAAGGGAGCTCTGGTATTGGTGCATTACACATGACAGCTTGAGACTAAGTGTGAACGAATGTGGCCTTTGTTGTCTTTTCCTAGCACTACCTCACATGCACGGGGGAGGGGGTGCTGTCTTTCATGTGTGGCGGGGTGGCGACAGGAATGAATGAAGGCAGCAAGTATGAATATGTACATGTGTATATATGTTTATGTCTGTGTATGTATATGTCTGTATACATTGAAATGTATAGGTATGTATATGTGCAAGTTTGGGCGATTATATATATATATATATGTGTGTGTGTGTGGGTGGGTTGGGCCGTTCTTTCATCTGTTTCCTTGCGTTACCTCGCTAACGCGGGAGACAGCGACTAAGTATAATAAATGAATAAATAAAAAAGATGTTTTGGAAGGAGGTAAATAAAGTGTGAAAGACAAGAGAACAAATGGGAACATCAGTGAAGGGGGCAAAGGGGGAAGTAATAACAAGTAGTGATGAAGTGAGAAGGAGATGGAGTGAATATTCTGAGTGTTTGTGGAATGTTTGATGATACAGTGGCAGATATGGGGTGTTCTAGTCGCGGTGGTGAGTGAAGTGGGAGGGTCAGGGAGAGTGGTTTGGTGAACAAAGAAGAGGTAGAGAAAGCTTTGAGGAAGATGAAAGCCGGCAAGGTGGTGGGTTTGAATGGTATTGCGACTGAATTTATCAAAAAAGGGGTTAACTGTGTTGTTGATTGGTTGGTAAGGATATTCAATATTCATGGTGAAGTGCCTGGGGATTGGAGGAAGGCATGCATAGCGCCACTGTACAAAGGTAAAGGGGATAAAGAATCATAAGTTTGTTGAGTGTTCCTGGGAACTTATATGGGAGGGTATTGATTGAGAGGGTGAAGGTATGTACAGAGCATCACACTGGGGAAGAGCAGTGTGGTTTCAGAAGTGGTAGAGGATGTGTGGATCAGGTGTTTGCTTTGAAGAATGTATGAGAAATACTTAGAAAAACATGGATTTGTATGTGGCATCTATGGATCTGGAGAAGGTATATGATAGGGTGGATAGAGATGCTTTGTGGAAGGTTTTAAGAGTATATGGTGTGGGAGGTAAGTTGCTAGAAGCAGGGAAAAACTTTTACCAATTTTTACCAATGTTGTAAGGCATATGAACGAGTAGGAAGAGAGGAAAGTGATTGGTTCCCAGTGAATGTCGGTTTGCGGCAGGGGTGCGTGATGTTTCCATGGTTGTTACATTTGTTTATGGATGGTGTGGTTAGGGAGGTAAATGCTAGAGTTTTGGAGAGAAGGGCAAGTATGCAGTCTGTTCTGGATGAGAGGGCTTGGGAAGTGAGTCAGTTGTTGTTTGCTGATGATACAGAACTGGTGGCTGATTCGGGTGAGAAACTACATAAGTTGGTGACTGAGCTCCCAAAATTTTCGCCCCCTCCCCCACCCTATGATCCACTTCCGCTTCCATGGTTCCATCCGCTGACAGATCCACTCCCAGATATCTAAAACACTTCACTTCCTCCAGTTTTTCACCATTCAAACTCACCTCCCAATTGACTTGACCCTCAACCCTACTGTACCTAATAACCTTGCTCTTATTCACATTTACTCTTAACTTTCTTCTTCCACACACTTTACCAAACTCCGTCACCAGCTTCTGCAGTTTCTCACATGAATCCGCCACCAGCGCTGTATCATCAGCGAACAACAACTGACTCACTTCCCAAGCTCTCTCATCCCCAACAGACTTCATACTTGCCCCTCTTTCCAAAACTCTTGCATTTACCTCCCTAACAACCCCATCCATAAACAAATTAAACAACCATGGAGACATCACACACCCCTGCCGCAAACCTACATTCACTGAGAACCAATCACTTTCCTCTCTTCCTACACGTACACATGCCTTACATCCTCGATAAAAACTTTTCACTGCTTCTAACAACTTGCCTCCCACACCATATATTCTTAATACCTTCCACAGAGCATCTCTATCAACTCTATCATATGCCTTCTCCAGATCTATAAATGCTACATACAAATCCATTTGCTTTTCTAAGTATTTCTCACATACATTCTTCAAAGCAAACACCTGATCCACACATCCTCTACCACTTCTGAAACCACACTGCTCTTCCCCAATCTGATGCTCTGTACATGCCTTCACCCTCTCAATCAATACCCTCCCATATAATTTACCAGGAATACTCAACAAACTTATACCTCTGTAATTTGAGCACTCACTCTTATCCCCTTTGCCTTTGTACAATGGCACTATGTATGTATGACTCATGGTGAGGTGCCTGAGGATTGGCGGAATATATATATATATATTCCACACACTTTACCAAACTCAGTCACCAGCTTCTGCAGTTTCTCACATAAATCAGCCACCAGCGCTGTATCATCAGCGAACAACAACTGACTCACTTCCCAAGCTCTCTCATCCCCAACAGACTTCATACTTGCCCCTCTTTCCAAAACTCTTGCATTTACCTCCCTAACAACCCCATCCATAAACAAATTAAACAACCATGGAGACATCACACACCCCTGCCGCAAACCTACATTCACTGAGAACCAATCACTTTCCTCTCTTCCTACACGTACACATGCCTTACATCCTCGATAAAAACTTTTCACTGCTTCTAACAACTTTCCTCCCACACCATATATTCTTAATACCTTCCACAGAGCATCTCTATCAACTCTATCATATGCCTTCTCCAGATCCATAAATGCTACATACAAATCCATTTGCTTTTCTAAGTATTCATATATATATATATATATATATATATATATATATATATATATATATATATATATATATATTTTATCCCTGGGGATAGGGGAGAAAGAATTCTTCCCACGTATTCCCTGCGTGTCATAGAAGGCGACTAAAAGGGAAGGGAGTGGGGGGCTGGAAATCCTCCCCTCTCGTTTTTCATTTTCCAAAAGAAGGAAGAGAGAAGGGGGCCAAGTGAGGATGTTCCCTCAAAGGCCCAGTCCTCTGTTCTTGACGCTACCTCGCTAATGCGGGAAATAGCGAATAGTATGAAAAGAAAAAAAAAAAAAATATGTATATATATATATATATATATATATATATATATATATATATATATATATATATATTATATTTTTTTTTTATTATACTTTGTTGTTGTCTCCCGCGTTTGCGAGGTAGCGCAAGGAAACAGACAAAAGAAATGGCCCAACCCCCCCCATACACATGTATATACATACGTCCACACACGCAAATATACACACCTACACAGCTTTCCATGGTTTACCCCAGACGCTTCACATGTCTTGATTCAATCCACTGACAGCACGTCAACCCCAGTATACCACATCGCTCCAATTTACTCTATTCCTTGCCCTCCTTTCACCCTCCTGCATGTTCAGGCCCCAATCACACAAAATCTTTTTCACTCCATCTTTCCACCTCCAATTTGGTCTCCCTCTTCTCCTCGTTCCCTCCACCTCCGACACATATATCCTCTTGGTCAATCTTTCCTCACTCATTCTCTCCATGTGCCCAAACCACTTCAAAACACCCTCTTCTGCTCTCTCAACCACGCTCTTTTTATTTCCACACATCTCTCTTACCCTTACGTTACTCACTCGATCAAACCACCTCACACCACACATTGTCCTCAAACATCTCATTTTCAGCACATCCATCCTCCTGCGCACAACTCTATCCATAGCCCACGCCTCGCAACCATACAACATTGTTGGAACCACTATTCCTTCAAACATACCCATTTTTGCTTTCCGAGATAATGTTCTCGACTTCCACACATTTTTCAAGGCCCCCAGAATTTTCGCCCCCTCCCCCACCCTATGATCCACTTCCGCTTCCATGTTTCCATCCGCTGCCAGATCCACTCCCAGATATCTAAAACACTTCACTTCCTCCAGTTTTTCTCCATTCAAACTCACCTCCCAATTGACTTGATCCTCAACCCTACTGTACCTAATAACCTTGCTCTTTTCCACATTTACTCTTAACTTTCTTCTTTCACACACTTTACCAAACTCAGTCACCAGCTTCTGCAGTTTCTCACATGAATCAGCCACCAGTGCTGTATCATCAGCGAACAACAACTGACTCACTTCCCAAGCTCTCTCATCCCCAACAGACTTCATACTTGCCCCTCTTTCCAAAACTCTTGCATTCACCTCCCTACCAACCCCATCCATAAACAAATTAAACAACCATGGAGACATCACACACCCCTGCCGCAAACCTACATTCACTGAGAACCAATCACTTTCCTCTCTTCCTACACGTACACATGCCTTACATCCTCGATAAAAACTTTTCACTGCTTCTAACAACTTGCCTCCCACACCATATATTCTTAATACCTTCCACAGAGCATCTCTATCAACTCTATCATATGCCTTCTCCAGATCCATAAATGCTACATACAAATCCATTTGCTTTTCTAAGTATCTACGACACGCAGGGAATACGTGGGAAGTATTCTTTCTCCCCTAACCCCAGGGATAATAATTCATATATATATATATATATATATATATATATATATATATATATATATATATATATATATATATATATATATTTTTTTTTTTTTTTATACTTTGTCGCTGTCTCCCGCGTTTGCGAGGTAGCGCAAGGAAACAGACGAAAGAAATGGCCCAACCCCCCCCATACACATGTATATACATACGTCCACACACGCAAATATACATACCTACACAGCTTTCCATGGTTTACCCCAGACGCTTCACATGCCTTGATTCAATCCACTGACAGCACGTCAACCCCGGTATACCACATGACTCCAATTCACTCTATTCCTTGCCCTCCTTTCTCCCTCCTGCATGTTCAGGCCCCGATCACACAAAATCTTTTTCACTCCATCTTTCCACCTCCAATTTGGTCTCCCTCTTCTCCTTGCTCCCTCCACTTCTGACACATATATCCTCTTGGTCAATCTTTCCTCACTCATCCTCTCCATGTGCCCAAACCACTTCAAAACACCCTCTTCTGCTCTCTCAACCACGCTCTTTTTATTTCCACACATCTCTCTTACCCTTATGTTACTCACTCGATCAAACCACCTCACACCACACATTGTCCTCAAACATCTCATTTCCAGCACATCCATCCTCCTGCGCACAACTCTATCCATAGCCCACGCCTCGCAACCATGCAACATTGTTGGAACCACTATTCCTTCAAACATACCCATTTTTGCTTTCCGAGATAATGTTCTCGACTTCCACACATTCTTCAAGGCTCCCAGAATTTTCGCCCCCTCCCCTACCCTATGATCCACTTCCGCTTCCATGGTTCCATCCGCTGCCAGATCCACTCCCAGATATCTATATATATATATATATATATATATATATATATATATATATATATATATACCTGGGACTAAACATGGCAGCAAATGGAACCATATGACACCATTGTGGTGTCATATTTGTGGGAGAGGGGGCAAAGATTCTGGAAGCATTGAGAAATGCGTGGAAAGAAAAGTTGCTACCTTAGAGGACAAAAGATGGTATTTGTGAAGGTATAGTAGTAGTAGAATACAATATTAATAAAATCTATACGTGAGAATGTATATTAGTCACATACCTTAAATGCTCATAATGCTTTGCAGTTTTACAATGTCTATACTTGTTGCAACTTCTATTACTTGGTTACACCATCCCTTTCTGGCTGGTATTGCTTTAGAAGCTTTGCCATCTTCTCAGCCAGCTCTTGTGTTGAAGCACATAACACTCGACGGCGCATGAGGTCAAATGGTCCACCTGTCATGATTAATTATAAATACTTTACTTCTTTCTTATAACTTTGGTTTAATACTTTATTATGGATATTCCAAATTTGTATCTAAGGATTAGTACTTCATTATAGATATTTCAGTTTCATGCAAGTATACCAGTACTTATAAATATACAAAAAAGAATAATAACCATAAGAAACTATTCAATAATCCATCAAAGGTAACTACTAAGCAAGATCAAATAAGCAAAAATTGCCAAGAAAGAAGATAAAGGCATGCAGGCTGTAAGATCACCTGAACTTTCTTTTTCATGCTTGATCCCCGTTTCCCAAGTTAAGGTAATGACAGCAACAGAAGAAGAAAGGCCACATCCACTCAAGTCTATGCTCTGGTTGTCATGTGTAATTCACTGAAACCACAGCTCCTTATCTAAAACCTAGCCCGACATACTTTTTCATGATTTACCTTAGATGCTTCACATAACCGGTTCAGTCCCTTGACAGCATGTTCACTCCAGTATACACATTATTCCAATTCACTCCATCCTGTGCACACCTCTCACCCTCTTGCATGATGAGGCCCCAATTGCTCAAAACCTTTTTCACTTCATTTTTGTCTCCCGTTCTCTTTGTTCCCTACACTTCTGACACATATCCTCTTTGTCAACCTTTCCTCACTCATTCTCTCCATATGTCCAAACTATTTCAGCACACCCTCTTCTGCTCTCAAACACACTCTAAATGGTACCACACATCTGTCTTACCCTTTCATTACTTACTTGATCAAACCATCTCACACAACATATTATCCTCAGACATTTCATTTCAATCACATCCACCCTCCTCCACACAGCCATATCTATAGCCCATGCTTCACATCCATACAATATTGCTGTGAATACTATTCCTTCAAACATACCCATTTTTGTCCACCCAGATAATGTTCACTTTCCACACATTCTTCAGAGCTCCTAGAATCTTCGCCCCTTCACCCACCCTATAACTCATGTCTGCTTGCATGGTTCCATTCGCTGCCGTCCGCTCAGATCTCTAAAACACTTCACTTTCTCCAATTCTTCACCATTCGAACTCACACCCAAGTAACCTGTCCCTTAACCCTGCTGAACTTAATAACATTACTCTTATTAACATCCACTTTCAACTTTTCCTTTCAAACACTCTTCCAAACTCTGTAACCAACTTATACAGTTTCTAACTTGAACCTGCCACCAAAGCCATATCATCAGCAAACAACAACAGACTCATTGCCCAGTCCCTTTCATGCCCCACATAAGGCATACTTGTCCTTCTCTCTAAGACTCCCACATTTACCTCCCTCATAAACTAAACAACCACGGTGACATAACAGACTCCTGCTGCAGAACAAACTTCACTTGGAACCATTCACTGTTCTCTCTTCCTACTCAAACACAAAGCCTTACACCCCTAATAAAAACTCACAGCCTCTGGTGGCTTTCCTTCCACAGTGCATATTCTTAAGTCCTTCCACAAAGCATCTCTATAAACCCTGTCACATGCCTTCCCCAAATCAATAAATGCCACATACAAATCCATCTGTTTTTCTAAGTATTTCTCACACACATTGTTCAAAGCAAACACCTGATCCACACATTTCCTAAAACTTGTGAAACCACACTGCACCTTCCCAGTCTGATGCTCTGTAACCTCTCAGTCAGTACCCTCTGATACACTTACCAGGTATACTCAACACATATACATCTGTAGTTTGAACACTTACCTTTATCCCCCTTGGTTTTATACAATGGCAATATAAATGCATTCCGCCAATTCTCAGGTACCTCACCATGATTCATGCATATGGTGAAAATCCCTACCAACCAATCAGCAACAGTCACCCCCTTTCATAATGAATTCAACAGCAATACTATCCACTCCAACCGCCTTGCTGCATTTCATCTTTCACAAGGCTTCAATCACCTCTCCTCTCTTCAGCGAACCACTCTCCATGACCCTCACTTCATATATCACCCAACAAGTGCCAATCTAATATCGAACCTATTCAACATTCCTTCAAAATACTCACTCAATCTCCTCCTCACTACACCACTACCTTCTATCACTTCCCCTTTTGCCCCTTTACCAATGATCCCATTTGTTCTCGTCTTTGGCACGTCATTTCCCACATTCCAAAAGCTCTTATTCTCTCAATTAGGTTACTAATAGTCTCTCAATCCAACTCTCATTTGACCTCTTTTTAACACCTATACCTTCCTCTTAGCCACCTGTTGCTTTCTATTATATATCTCCTAATCATTTGCACCCCCTATAAATACTGCCCAAATGCCAATCTTTGCTCTTTCACCAGCAACTTAACTTCCTTACACTCTCTTACACACTCCAACTGCTTTGGAAGTAGTGCTATCCATACTTTATACATTTTTTTTTTTTTTTTTTGCTTTGTCGCTGTCTCCCACGTTTGCGAGGTATTGCAAGGAAACAGACGAAAGAAATGGCCCAACCCACCCCCATACACATGTATATACATACGTCCACACACGCAAATATACATACCTACACAGCTTTCCATGGTTTACCCCAGACGCTTCACATGCCTTGATTCAATCCACTGACAGCACGTCAACCCCGGTATACCACATCGCTCCAATTCACTCTATTCCTTGCCCTCCTTTCACCCTCCTGCATGTTCAGGCCCCGATCACACAAAATCTTTATCACTCCATCTTTCCACCTCCAATTTGGTCTCCCTCTTCTCCTCGTTCCCTCCACCTCCGACACATATATCCTCTTGGTCAATCTTTCCTCACTCATTCTCTCCATGTGACCAAACCATTTCAAAACACCCTCTTCTGCTCTCTCAACCACGCTCTTTTTATTCCCACACATCTCTCTTACCCTTACGTTACTTACTCGATCAAACCACCTCACACCACACATTGTCCTCAAACATCTCATTTCCAGCACATCCATCCTCCTGCGCACAACTCTATCCATAGTCCACGCCTCGCAACCATACAACATTGTTGGAACCACTATTCCTTCAAACATACCCATTTTTGCTTTCCGAGATAATGTTCTCGACTTCCACACATTCTTCAAGGCTCCCAGAATTTTCGCCCCCTCCCCCACCCTATGATCCACTTCCGCTTCCATGTTTCCATCCGCTGCCAGATCCACTCCCAGATATCTAAAACACTTCACTTCCTCCAGTTTTTCTCCATTCAAACTCACCTCCCAATTGACTTGACCCTCAACCCTACTGTACCTAATAACCTTGCTCTTATTCACATTTACTCTTAACTTTCTTCTTTCACACACTTTACCAAACTCAGTCACCAGCTTCTGCAGTTTCTCACATGAATCAGCCACCAGCCCTGTATCATCAGCGAACAACAACTGACTCACTTCCCAAGCTCTCTCATCCCCAACAGACTTCATACTTGCCCCTCTTTCCAAAACTCTTGCATTTACCTCCCTAACAACCCCATCCATAAACAAATTAAACAACCATGGAGACATCACACACCCCTGCCGCAAACCTACATTTACTGAGAACCAATCACTTTCCTCTCTTCCTACACGTACACATGCCTTACATCCTCGATAAAAACTTTTCACAGCCTCTAACAACTTGCCTCCCACACCATATAATCTTAATACCTTCCACAGAGCATCTCTATCAACTCTATCATATGCCTTCTCCAGATCCATAAATGCTACATACAAATCCATTTGCTTTTCTAAGTATTTCTCACATACATTCTTCAAAGCAAACACCTGATCCACACATCCTCTACCACTTCTGAACCCACACTGCTCTTCCCCAATCTGATGCTCTGTACATGCCTTCACCCTCTCAATCAATATCCTCCCATATAATTTACCAGGAATACTCAACAAACTTATACCTCTGTAATTTGAGCACTCACTCTTATCCCCTTTGCCTTTGTACAATGGCACTATGCACGCATTCCGCCAATCCTCAGGCACCTCACCATGAGTCATACATACATTAAATAACCTTACCAACCAGTCAACAATACAGTAACCCCCTTTTTTAATAAATTCCACTGCAATAGCATCCAAACCTGCTGCCTTGCCGGCTTTCATCTTCCGCAAAGCTTTTACTACCTCTTCTCTGTTTACCAAATCATTTTCCCTAACCCTCTCACTTTGCACACCAACTCGACCAAAACACCCTATATCTGCCACTCTATCATCAAACACATTCAACAAACCTTCAAAATACTCACTCCATCTCCTTCTCACATCACCACTCCTTGTTATCACCTCCCCATTTGCGCCCTTCACTGAAGTTCCCATTTGCTCCCTTGTCTTACGCACTTTATTTACCTCCTTCCAGAACATCTTTTTATTCTCCCTAAAATTTAATGGTACTCTCTCACCCCAACTCTCATTTGCCCTCTTTTTCACCTCTTGCACCTTTCTCTTGACCTCCTGTCTCTTTCTTTTATACATCTCCCACTCAATTACATTTTTTCCCTGCAAAAATCGTCCAAATGCCTCTCTCCTCTCTTTCACTAATAATCTTACTTCTTCATCCCACCACTATCTACCCTTTCTAATCAACCCACCTCCCACTCTTCTCATGCCAGAAGCATCTTTTGCGCAATCCATCACTGATTCCCTAAATACATCCCATTCCTCCCCCACTCCCCTTACTTCCATCGTTCTCACCTTTTTCCATTCTGTACTCAGTCTCTCCTGGTACTTCCTCACACAAGTCTCCTTCCCAAGCTCACTTACTCTCACCACCCTCTTCACCCCAACATTCACTCTTCTTTTCTGAAAACCCATACAAATCTTCACCTTAGCCTCCACAAGATAATGATCAGACATCCCTCCAGTTGCACCTCTCAGCACATTAACATCCAAAAGTCTCTCTTTCGCGCGCCTGTCAATTAACACGTAATCCAATAACGCTCTCTGGCCATCTCTCCTACTTACATATATATACTTATGTATATCTCACTTTTTAAACCAGGTATTCCCAATCACCAGTCCTTTTTCAGCACATAAATCTACAAGCTCTTCACCATTTCCATTTACAACACTGAACACCCCATGTATACCAATTATTCCCTCAACTGCCACATTACTCACCTTTGCATTCAAATCATCCATCACTATAACCCGGTCTCGTGCATCAAAACCACTAACACACTCATTCAGCTGCTCCCAAAACACTATATATATATATATATATATATATATATATATATATATATATATATATATATATATTCACATTGGAAAGGATAACAACTCTACGCGTGATCAAGTATGTTCCTATGAGTCCATGAACTCATCGTGTTTTCGAGTTTCATTTTCCTCGCAAGATATATCTATAGTTAACTTTTTCTCTAGTGTAATAAGTGAAAATACTATAGACTGTTCTAACCCTACGACATTATTCAAGATGTTTACAATATAACCAAATGAGCTCTTAGCAGGTACACTGGAATTCCAGTAACTTGAAAAGAGAAAAATATCAATGAAGTGATAATGCATAAGAGGCTTCATATAATGTGATTTGTAGGAACAAATGAAGATAATGCAGAATAACTCCAAAATTAGTATAGAATCCTTCCTTATCTATAAGCATGATACAGAAAGAGTATAAAAGTATTGGAAAGAGTAAGTAGTACAAAATAAAGTGGGAATGGGTAAAGTTTATGTTATGACACTAAGACCATCTAGGTGTTCCCCCACTTAAGATTTTTTGACTTCACGATGGTGCAATAGCAATACACATTCAGTAGAAACTGTACTTTGAATTTTGATCCTTTCCTGGGCTAGTGATATGCTGTACAATACTCTATCAAATGCTCTGCAGTGGCAGTCAGCTGCAGCTTCCAGTAAGTCACGTGATCACAAGTGTAAACAACCATTACTCTACTGTGTTGCCAGCATTTTTTTTTTATTTTGTGTTTTGTGTTTTTGCATCCCATCATGTTTACAAAATACCAATCTGTGTCTCCGGCCTCTGGTGAGAAGAGGAAGGCTATTACTCTTGACATTGATATTAAAGGTAATTGCCCAGCATGAAGGTGGCAAGCCAGTAATGGCCATCACATGAGTTAGGACTTTCGCAATCAATGATCTCAACCATCTCAAAGGAAAAGAAGTGAATCAGAGATGCAGTGAAATCTTCAGCATCGGTTATATCCACTGTCATCATGAAGAAAAGAGCTAGGCCGATTGATGATATGGAAAAATTACTTGTCATGTGGAAGGAAGACCAGATACAGAAGCTCATGCTGCTTAGCCCATTGACAATCCAGGCTAAGGCAAGAAGTCTTTTTGACACACTAAAATTGCATGCTAATGATCCTATATGTATGCAAATGTTTACAGCAAGTCATGGATGGTTCCAATGCTTCAAAAGGCATCATAATTTTCATAATGTAAAAGTCAGCGGTGAGGTAACAAGTACCGATACTGAAGGTGCCAAAGCTTTTAAGGAAGAAGCTGCATATGATAATTGTGGATGAGAAATGTAAGTGTTCTGAGAACATTTAAAGTAGGCTATGCTAAGCTATAATGTTCGGAAGGTTAGACGTACAGTATCAAATATATTTTCAACTTATAATGGGTTTATCGGAACATAACTTTATCATAAGTCAGGAACAGGTGCTCCCTGACTTATGATGGGGATTGTCTGCATCACTGGGAGCAGAATATCATCAAAGGACCTTTCTCTCCAAAGGAGGCAATAATTTCCCTGTTATTGAAAGTAGCACAGCCTTGAACAGCAGGAGAAACAGGAATGGAGGTCATACATAATACCATGACCCTTTCTTTGACAGGCATCCTGAATAACACCAGGATTTTTCTTACAACAAGGCCCTTTCTTACAAAGGGGTCCTGGGATAATTATCAAATACATAACAATAACATTTTCAGACAGTACAATTCACAGTGCAGCCATGAGTGTCGTATCTGGGGACGTTAGTCAATAAGCAATGAGCCCATACTAGAGAATGATCACTGGAATACTCTTCATATTGTATATGCAAGATTAAGGTCTCACTTATCTTTTTCCATTAGACACAGTAACCAGTGCATAAAATTTTTTGGAAATAATGTCAGACATGGATGTACATGAACAATGAATATAGCACATTGAATAAGTACTTCCAAAGACATACAGAAATTTCCGACTGCAAGATTCAAACAACAGCCACCAGTGCGGAGGCTAGGAAATTTAACCAGGGGACTACGGAGCCCATAATGGTGAGGTTATTATTCTACTACAGGTAATCAATTACCTATGATCTTGTTTGTACAAGCAACAGGGTCTTAGTAATCATTTTCAGTTAGGTACGGACTAACCAGTACTTAACACTTCACTGCATTTGACAGCATGTTTCAGGAAAACACTGGCTATTACGTACTGTGTGTACGTTTGGATATATGACACCATGAACATCCAATTACTTGTGGTTGAATAATTCTTTTTTTTCATACATATTCACCATTTCCTGCACTTGCAAGGTAGCATTGAGAACGGAGGACTGAGCCTTACAGAGAATATCCTTGCTTGGCCCCATTCTCTGTTCCTTTTCTTGGAAAAGTAAAAAACAGAAGGGAAGGATTTCCAGCCCCCTACTCCCTCCCTTTTCAGTCACCTTCTACGATGCGCAGGGAATATGTGAGAAGTATTCTTTCTCCCCTGTCCCCAGGGATAATTGTTTCTTTCTTTTTTTTTTTTTTGCTTTGTCAGCTGTCTCCTGCGTTTGCGAGGTAGCGCAAGGAAACAGACGAAAGAAATGGCCCAACCCACCCCCATACACATGTATATACATACGTCCACACACACAAATATACATACCTACACAGCTTTCCATGGTTTACCCCAGACGCTTCACATGCCTTGATTCAATCCACTGACAGCACGTCAACCCCGGTATACCAAATCGCTCCAATTCACTCTATTCCTTGCCCTCCTTTCACCCTCCTGCATGTTCAGGCCCCGATCACACAAAATCTTTTTCACTCCATCTTTCCACCTCCAATTTGGTCTCCCTCTTCTCCTCGTTCCCTCCACCTCCGACACATATATCCTCTTGGTCAATCTTTCCTCACTCATTCTCTCCATGTGCCCAAACCATTTCAAAACACCCTCTTCTGCTCTCCCAACCACGCTCTTTTTATTTCCACACATCTCTCTTACCCTTACGTTACTTACTCGATCAAACCACCTCACACCACACATTGTCCTCAAACATCTCATTTCCAGCACATCCATCCTCCTGCACACAACTCTATCCATAGCCCACGCCTCGCAACCATACAACATTGTTGGAACCACTATTCCTTCAAACATACCCATTTTTGCTTTCCGAGATAATGTTCTCGACTTCCACACATTCTTCAAGGCTCCCAGAATTTTCGCCCCCTCCCCCACCCTATGATCCACTTCTGCTTCCATGGTTCCATCCACTGCCAGATCCACTCCCAGATATCTAAAACACTTCACTTCCTCCAGTTTTTCTCCATTCAAACTCACCTCCCAATTGACTTGACCCTCAACCCTACTGTACCTAATAACCTTGCTCTTATTCACATTTACTCTTAACTTTCTTCTTTCACACACTTTACCAAACTCAGTCACCAGCTTCTGCAGTTTCTCACATTTTTTCATACTTGTTCACAATTTCCCTTGTACATAAAGTAGCATCAAGAATCTTACCTAGCCTATCCCAGAGTACAGAAGAAATGTGAATGTGACAAGGATGAAGATACTTCATCATTTCTCATATGTGTTGTATAACATTTTCATTGCTTGGATGACGTTTTGAGTGCTATTCGGTACATTGCTTATACTATTTCAAAAACATTTTGAGAATATTTTGTGTTTTCTTTTGGCCTATGGTCCTTATCCCCTTCTTTACATGGAATAGGTGTGTGTGGTATGGGAGGTGGGTTGCTGGAAGAAGTGAGAGGTTTTTATCGGGATGTGGGGCATGTCTGCGAAAGGGGGGAAGGGAAAGTGATTGATTCCCAGTGAATGTCGGTTTCCGGCAGGGGTGTGTGATGTCTGCATGGTTGTTTGATTTGTTTATGGATGGGGCTGTTAGGGAGGTGAATGCAAGAGTTTTGGAGAGAGGGGTGAGTATGCAGTCTGTTGTGGATGATAGGGCTTGGGAAGTGAGTCAGTTGTTGTTTGCTGATGATGCAGCGCTGGTGGCTGGTTCGGGTGAAAAACTACAGAAGTTGGTGACTGAGTTTGGTAAAGTGTGTGAAAGAAAGCTGAGAGTAAATGTGGAAAAGAGCATGGTTATTAGGTTCAGTAGGGTTGAGGGACAAGTTAATAAGGAGGTAAGGTTGAATGGAGAAAAACTAGAGAAAGTGAAGTGTTTTAGATATCTGGGAGTGGATTTAGCAGTGGATGGAACCATAGAAGCAGAAGTGAGTCACAAGGTGGGGGAGGGGGTAAAGATTCTGGGAGAGTTGAATAATGTGTGGAAGGCAAGAACATTATCTCGGAGAGCTAAAATGGGTATGTTTGAAGGAAAAGTGGTTCCAACAATGTTATATGGGTACGAGACATGGGCTATAGATAGGGTTGTGCGGAGGAAGGTGGATGTGATGGTAATGAGGTGTTTGAGGACAATATGTGGTGTGAGTTGCTTTGATCGAGTAATTAATGAAAGGGTAAGAGAGATGTGTGGTAATAAGAAGAGTGTGGTCGCGAGAGCAGAAGAGGGTGTATTGAAATAGTTTGGTCACATGGAGAAAATGAGTGAGGAAAGATTGACAAAGGGGATATATGTGTCAGAGGTGGAGGGAATGAGAAGTGGGAGACCAAATTGGAGGTACAAGGATGGAGTGAAAAAGATTTTGAGTGATCG